>NW_007249890.1:448423-538528 GCF_000164805.1 Carlito syrichta | reverse complement strand
CACCTCAGCCTCCCAAAGGCGCGGGATTACAGGCTGAGCCACCGAGCCCGGCTTGTGAGTGTATTCTTAATTGAATCATTTTTCTAACATTTTATAAAATTTTAGGACAAAAGAAATTCACTTATATTTATTTTACTGAAGTGAACTGTAGTATAGCATTTTCAGAAGCTAAGTATACAAAACTTGAGCAGTTATCACATGTACATACCTGAGTAACTACCATATACAGGGCAAGAACTGAACATTATCCACATCTCTAAAGATGACTCCTTACATCTTCCCAATCACTACCACATTGCTCCTTTCCAAAGATATCTTAACATCATAGATGACTTATGCATATTTTTAACTTCTTTGAAATCATAAGATTCATGTTCATTCATTTGTTGCCATGTGATAATCCTAGCATATAAGTATCTTCAACTTATGTATTCATTCCTCTGCTGATGGACATGTGTGCTGTTTCCAATTTGAAGCCAATATAAATAATGCACACATGTGGAGCACATATTTCTCCTGTGTATCTAACTAGGAATGAATTTCTGAGAAACAGAGTGTAGACATATTCAACTTTAGCTCTCCAGACTGAATGTAACAATATATATTCTCATCAGCAATGTATGAGAGGATGCTTAATCTGTGTATTCTCACTAACTTTTAGAACTGTCAGACTTCCTGTTTTGTTTTTTGTTTTTAGAAACTTCAGCCATTTTGATGAGTGTGTAGTAGAATCTTACTGTGGCTTAAAATTGCATTTCTTTGATGAATAATGAAACTGAGGAACTTTTCATACTTTGATATTCAAGATTCTCGCCTTATTTTATTGGGCTGTGTTTTTCTTAATTTATAGGAATTATTTGTCTATTCTTAATAAAAGTGCTTTTATCCAGTTATCCATACTGTAAATATCATTTCCTACTCTGTAGTATACCCTTTACCTTCCTAATGGTGACTGTGTAGCAGACATTTCTGATTTTACTGTAATCCAAACAATCTACCTTTTCCTTTCTTGTTTCCTACTGCAGGACATAGAAATACGTGCTTATGCTATCTTCTAGAAAACTGTCTTACCTGACAGACCCATAAGCCATGTGGAACTGACTTTTAAGCAAGCTAGGAGGCAGAATTCAAGTTTCATTTAGCATCATAAATGATCACAGGACAAGTACCCAAGTGATCTATTTCTGGATTAAAATCTGTGTACAGTGTGAGACAGAAATTAAGATTTATTGATTTCTTACAAGATTATCAATTAATCAACATCATTTACTTTATCTTTTCTCCACTGCCATGGCAACTTGGTTACAAATCGCATGTTCTTAATTAAATGTCTCTCTTAAATTCTAATAATACTTCTTGCTTTAGTCTACTCTGGCTATTAACACAGCTAGACCAGCTTTCTTTTGATTTACATTTGCCTAGAATATTGTTGTCCATTCTTTCACTGTAATCCTTCCTGAATCATTAAGATATATCTGTTAACAAAATATGAGGCAGCTTTTTTCTTTTTTACAAGCCTAACAATTTCTTTACATTGAAATATTTAATCTGTTTATATCTTCTGTAATTACTTAGTACTTGCTTTTTTTCCCCTGCTTGAGCTATGTTCCAATTTCTCTTCTTTCCCAGTTTTTTGTATTAATTTTTATTATTCCATTTCTCCTTACTATTAGCTTTAGTTTTACATTACTATATGTTTTTGTAGTTACCTAGAGATTACAACACACATTCTTGGCTTATTCAAGTCAAAAAATAAACAGTCTACTGCTCTAACACTTTAATTCCATTTACATCCTTGCTGTCCTATTGTGCTGTTATTTCTTTAAAAGCCCAGAAGACATTATCAATGTTTAATTCAGTCAATATTTAGATTTGCCCACACATTTAGTCTTTCTGTTGCTCTTCATTTCTGCATCTTCAATTTTACATTTGGAATCATTTCCCTTCAGCCTGAAGAACACTCTTTAATAGTGCCTATAGGGCAGGTATGCCAGTGATAATAAATTCTCTCAGATTGATTGGTCTAAAAATGCCTTTATTTCACCTTCTTTTCTTAAGATATTTTCACTGGCAATATAATTCTAGGATAGTAATTATTCCTTTTTAACATTTTTGTGATATCATTTGATCATCTGTCATTTCCATTTTTTTCTACTGAAATGCAGCTGTCAGTCTTATTTTTCTCCCTCTAAAGTTAGTATGTCTTATTTTCTGGCTGCATTCAATATTTTGTCTTTTGTTTATAGCAGCATGACTACAATGAATATAGGGGTAGTATTCATCGCATATGTCAAGGTTGGGTTCCACAGTACTTCTTGACTCTGTGACTTGATGCTTTTTAATCACTTTTGGAAAACTAAAAACCATTATATTTTAAAGTATCATTTCTGCTTCATCCCTTCTCCTTCCCATCTGATCCGATTATATATACTAGAACTTTTGCTGTACAGTCTTTCCTCAGTATATTCAGGGAATTGCTTTCATCTGGTCCTCCTTATAGACAGGTTTCACAGTCTCAAGAATATTGCATTTTCAATTCATGTATGGTTGAAAAAAATGTACATCTAAGTGGACTCCCTGCGGTTCAAACCCATGTTGCTCAAGGGTCAACTGTATTCCATATGTCTCAAGGCCTTTTCTATATTTTCCATCATTTTTTCTAAGCTTCAGTTCAGATAATTTATTTCTGAAAATATACACACATATACAGCAATATGTGTACATATATATACACACACATATATTGTACTTTTGTATATGTAAATAAATTCATTTATACTTACATTTGTTTATACTTAACATTCATATACCCTTATATAGTTTCTAGTTCTGCCAAAATTATCAACACCCTCTTTTATCAGTTTTAACATATATTAAGTATAGATACTTTACAGCTTGCACCTGGAAAAGCCAATATCTGAATCCCCTAAAGGCCAGGTTACACTGTCTGATGTTCTTGATTTCTAGTCTTAAGTCATATCTACAAGTATACATAATTATTTCTGAAAGCGTAAGACATATGTATGAAAACCTTCAGAGACAGTTAGCGGTCTTGATTATGTCACCTTTTCCAGGAAACAAAGATTATTTTCACTTCTTTCAGTAAGTTACAGTAGAAGCAGTAAAAATCCCAGATCACCTTCCTCCAACCAAGGATTGAGATGATTCAAAGTTGAGCTTCAGTGTTCTTGAGAGCTAGGTATACTTCCACTTTACACTTCCTACTAACTACAGTGAAGCCCTTTGGGAACCAAATCAAAACTTAGTAATTAACTAGGATATCTCCTCTTTAAAGAGGTCAAAAGTACACTAAAAGTTATTTTCATAATCTCTACTACCACTTTCAGAATTGGCAAATGCCTCCAAAGTAAACATGGGCCCAAATACCAAACCCCAAGTACACACACACACACACACACACACACACACACACACACACACACACACACACACACACACACACTTTATAAAACCATTCTAACTGTTCTCAGCAGGAGATTTGGTCCTCATTTATCACTGCCAGAAGAACCTTCTAATGTCAACTCTGACCTGCGTATACTCCATTGGCTTTTATGAATCTGCTCTCTGATCACTGTCTGCCTGTCTCTATAACCACTCCCTGTTGGTCTTTTAAAAAGAATTCTCATTCATGTAACAACTTCTTAAATGTGCAGATTCCAAGACTCTATACTAAGTTCTCTTATCATTCTCATTCTAAACAATCTTCTTGGACAACCTTATCCATATCCATAAATTTAATACCTAACATTCAGGATAGTACCTTTTAAAATAAATACTTAATATAAACTCTTAGCACAGTTTAATCCTGTATTTCATATCAAATCCCATGTCAAAAGTTGAAGTCACACATATTCTCCTCCAACAACTGTCTCTTTCCATAGTTCCCATCTCATTTCTCCAACCTCACAGCCATTAGGAGCTCATTAGTCAACAAGACATCTTATGTAGAACCTAAATCATCTAAATTATGTTTTCTATCATGGAGTCTAAATATATATCAGCATCTTCAGCAAGCAATTTAGTTGTTATCACCCAAATCCATCCTACTTTCATATGATTACACTAAGCCAATCAGTGCACAACATTCTTCTTACAAGTCTTACAGGTCTAAAAGTAAATATGTACCCAAAAGTGTTCCAAGAAACTGAAAAGAACTTATAGTCTGTGGTTGAGGGGAGGTCTTCCTCTCCTTCCTGTTAAATGAACAAGAAATCATGTTGCCCTGTCACTGTCAGCATTCCTGTAACCACAAGAGAAGCCAATCTGAAGATAAAGGAGACAATGAGAATGGCAGAATGGAGAGATTCAGATCTATAACAGAATCATTGAGGTGCAAGTCATTATGACTCCTACTTTTGAACTTTCAACTATGTGAGACTGTTTCCCTATTGTTTAAGTCAGTTTAAGAATTTTTTGTTTTCTGCTCTTAAAACATTTCTTCAAATTCCTTTTACCCATACTACCATCTACCATCCACACCATCACACCTCTATAAAAAAAACTAAAGTTTCCAAAAAACAAGCCTAAATACATCATAACCCCAAATCCTTCAAATTTTTAAAAATCACTCAAATTACACAAGAAATATTGTACTGAATATTCCCTATATATTATACACCTACTGTGTAAGGCACTAGAGAACTAACGGCAAGGAAGTTTCAGATATATACACACACAGCCTTTGCTCTCATGGAATTTAGTTATATGGGAAAAAGAATATAGAAAAAATAAATGTCTAAACTCATATGTGGCAGACAATAATGACAAATACCTACTTTAAGATACATTAATAAAGAAAATAAATGTCTAAACTTGTATGTGCCAGATAATAATGACAAATATCTACTTTACAATACAGTAATAAGGAAAAGACTAATGAAACAACATTTTAAGCTGGAACCCGAAAAGTAAGAAGGAACTAGCGATGAAAGGTTCTGAGGGGAGAGCAACTCCCAAGAAAGAAATATTCCAAGGACAAAGTAACTACTCCATGCAACTGCAATATATATATACACACACATATATATATTTATATATGTATATGTACATATATTTATAAATATATATATAAAACAACTGGCATTCTATTAGCATTACACAGTGGTAGACGACTATATATATAGTGATCAAGAAAAGACGAGAGGTATAGATACAGAAGCTGCCAGATAGACTACTGAAAACTTGGTAGTCAAAGCTAAGGCTAATGTAGTTAAGAATGGCTCATTCTAAAAAGACAGCACTGTAAACTAAATTCTTTCCTCCAATTTCAATAGAAAGTCTTCAAGCATATTAAGTTGATATGCCATGTATCATATATACCACAAACACATATAACACATAAATACATTTTACTTATATCCATATGAAAAATTCTGAAATCCTTATCAACACTTTAAATCATTTTTTGAGCAGGTAAGACCCAAACAAATAAACACAGTATTTCTTGTTATAGCATTGAAAGGCCTTTCATGCCCTGGAAAAGTGGTTCTCAACTTCATCCTCAGATCAGAATCAACTGGAGAGTTTTAAAAATACTAATGCCTAGGTCCTACTGTACAAAAATTCTAGAGAGAATGCTAGGCACAAGTATGTAAAAGACTCCTTTGTAATTCTAATATACATCCACATCTGAGAACAACTATACAAAGGTACCTTTCCAGCATACTCATATGTGTCTATAGCAACTTTCTGAATATATATACTTTCATTCTTTTCATGTGTTCTTTCTGTAGCCTATAATCACTTTCAGTTTTCCAGTCAACACAAAAAATATATTTTTTTAAAAAATCACCTTAGTAATGAGCAAAAGTCAGTTGCCTCATAAAAACATAACTTATTGATTGTATGCTACTGTGTGTTTAACATCTGGCTAAAAGTCTGTTTAATATGTAAATATAATAGAGAATACAATATTATTTTATAATCAAACTGGAGTAATACATTACAGGTATCAAAATGTTAAGAGTAGAGATAATTATCATTTCTTTTTTAGTAAGCACAATAAATACAAAATACAATTAAGCCCTGTCATAGCTCTCAACTCTACAGATTGTGTCACAAATGAAAAGGCATTTGAGTTAATATCCCCAATAATAAATGCCTTTAAAAGAGACTAAGCATACTGATCTTGATCTTAATTCTACACCAAAGTAAACTGTAGTATACAAGGTTCCAGAGTACAAATTAAAATAATTTTTTGAATAGTGATCTCCAATCATTGTGTAATATAAAAATTATTGATTTGCTTAAGAATCTATGGTTAGCAAATGAATTGGAAAATCCAGATTACTTTACTACATATTAATTTTCATAAAGTTTTTACTCTTCATAACTCTAGCACTCCTTTTTGTTGACTCACAGAAAGAATATGCTCCTAAGCAAAGACATAACGTAGATACCTCAAGATTTCCATTTCAGGTAGCATAATGAATTATATACCAAGGTCTACTATTCTGTCAACTTAAAATTCAATATAAGACAAAACTATCTTTCAAGAATATAAAATATTTTCAACCCCCCAAAAATTTTCCATCATTAAGTCTAATGGAAAATTCTTTTTTTGAAAAAATAAGTATTTTAGGCAGAAATTATGAAACACAAACAAGTGGAAGTGCAAAGAAAACAGCAAATGTGAATAAATCCAATCCAACACTGCCTGGCAATAAGCAGTATACAGATAATGATTGAAGCCAAGAGACTGCAATCATAGGAACTAAGAAAGAAATGCTCCTAAAGCAAAAGTGAGCACAGATTCTACCAGTAAACGTGTGGAGCCTGACAAGCCTTCAGCACTGTTTTATGCTCTTCCTGTGGGTATGAGTGCACGCGCGCGCGCGTGTTGAGGAGATACAGAAACAGAGTTAAAAAAGATAAATTACAATTTAAGGAATTTTATAAGATTTTGTTACATTCTCTCCTACACAATTATATGCACTCCAAAATAAATGAGTTCCTCCCTTCCTATCAAACGAATTTCACACCAAGAATGTGATGGGTATCTTCCTGGAAGATACACATACACACAAAAAAAGACTTCTCAAAAAGCAGAATAACTTGTTCTCCAAAGTGCTGATATTATTACTTTCCTGGGGCATAGCATGCCAGCATTGTAGGTACTTCTGGGAAAACAACAGGAAACAGAAAACTGATAAGCAGGTTTGAGAAAAATCACATAGTGGCTCGAGGCAAGGAGTAGACAGAATTTAACAACATTCTAAAGATTTGAAAAACTATCCCATGAAACAACAGGGAATCACTTAAGAGTCCAGGGTAGTAGGGGGATTGTTTTCATAGTTTCTAGTAGTTCTTTTTTATTTTTCCATTTCCAACAGAACAGAGCTTTTCAAAAGATATCTTCTGTGAAAGATCATGAGAGAAAAGCCATGAACACACATACCAGTAGAAAAGACTATTTCTATTTCTGTCTGAAGGCTTAAGACTTCTCAAATTGGTCCTAGCCATGATTTGAAACAAGTTCCCTCTCTAGACTGTGGGAACAAGGGTAGAACTTTGATTTATGTTTATCTTGATTTAAAAGAAAATAATTTACCAATATATAATATTCAAATAGACACTGGTGCTCTCTCAATGCATACGTCCAGAGGCTATTGGCAAAACACTGACATTTTTCCTATTCCTTGTACCTAATCTATTAAAGGCATGTCAGGTTATTGAAGAAAACATTTTGAAAATATTTAGAATCATTTCCCTTGTTATGCCTTATTTGTGTCTTGTTTTGACTATTTTTAAAATCTAATATTTACACCTAAACTTCAAAATCAACACATGATAAGTTTTAACATCATTTCAATGAACGTTTCAGTGTTTTAAATGAGATTTTAAAATGAGAAAAATGTCCTTTATATATAATCACATATTTGCCATTTCTGGTATTGTTCATTACTCTGTATGATTCCAACTGCTCATCTAGTATCATTTTCCTTCTGTAAAAAATAACTTCTTATAATTTCTTTTAACATTTTCTGTAATACAGAGCTACTGACAATAAGTTCTCTAGGATTGTTTATCTCAAAGTTTTTATTTTGCCTCCATCTTCGAAAGGTACTTTTGTTTGGTAGAGAACTATAGGTTATTTTCTTCTAGGCTTTAAGCTTTTCTCTTTATCATAGCTTTGCATCAAATTGTATGTTTCAGCCTTTATTTCTTCAGATAACTTTTGTGTCCCCATTCTCTCACCTTTACATCAGATACTCCAATGACACTTAAGTAAGACTACTTGATACTGTCACTCAGGTAACAGTCTGTTCATTTTTTTCTATATATTTTGAATCGTTGCTATGTCTTCAAGTTCACAAATATTTTCCTCTCCAGTTTCTAATCTGTGTTTTTCATTTCAAATACTGTATTCTTCATCTCTGAAAGCTCAATTAGGGTCTTTCTTATGTTCTCCAGTTCTCACACTATCATGTTCAGATTTTTGTCTACCTTTTTAAACACATGGAAAATATCTGTAATAGCTGTTTTAAAGTATTTGCCTACTATTTCCACTATCTCTGTCATTTCTGGCTCTGTTTCTATTGACTTGATTTTTTTTTTCCTGATTATGTGATGCTTCTTTTTATGCCTGGAAATGTTTGATCAAATAATGGACTTTGTGAATTTTATACTCTTGATTATGAGATTCTGTCAGATGCTTTTAAATTGTACAGAATCTTGTACTGGAAATTTTTAGCACTGTTTCCAAGATAGATGCAGAGAATCCTTTCGTCTAAAGTGATACACCCGTTTATGAACTCTATCCAATACCTTAAATGAGGTCTTTCTACTCTGGCTCCTGGGAATATAAATTCTTTCTGACTTACAAAAATTCTGCAGTTTCCAATCTGTGTTTTTCATTTCAAATACTGTATTCTTCAACTCTGAAAGTTCAATTAGGGTCTTTCTTATTTTTTTTTTAGCAGTTATTTCTCCAGCTAATGTAGATCAGTACTCAGGCAGAGCCTCACAGTAAGTCCTCCACAGATCTGAGTGTTCTCTCTGCAGTTCCCTCCACGAACTGTCAGTGCCTTGGCCTCCCTAAATGCCTATGTGTCCTGAACTCCAGAACACTGGGCTCTGTTTGGCTTCCTCCTTTCTCCTGCCTATAGACCTTTAGGGAATAAGCTGGGACTCACTTCAGTGGTTTCTCTCCTCTCAGTGATCACAGTGCTATAGCTGCCTGGCAGCCAATGTCTCAAAATCATTGTTTCATATATTGTGTTCAGTTTTCTAGTTGTATAGATCAGAAGTGTAATTTCAGTTCCTTTGACTCTACTACAGTCGGGACTTTGCACAAATAAATGTAATAAAAATGCATCACCTTCCATTTTATTTATAAGATCAACTGATTTCAATGAATATGGGAAGTCACTATCTGAATTTTAACTACTGCCTAATCGGTGGAGGGAATTATAAAAAATAAATCATTATACACATAATAAAGTTGGCAATATATTGCTTATGTTTGGTTCTATATAACTTGGTAAGATGAATTTTTCAGGTAGAACAGATATAACCAAGTACTAAAATAAACTAATCCAAAACCAAAACCTAACAATAACTAGTTCACAGAGGACTAACTTGAGACTAAATATATTTTTATTAAGTATGAATTGTTTTAGCAACATAAATACATAAAAATTTCTTAAATGTAAAAATAAAATAAAATACAAAAAACTTCCATGCTGAGAAAAGTCCGCAAGAAAGAGATGAAGCTATGAAGGTACATGACATACTGGGAATACAGAAGTACTGCTGCATTTAGTGAATAAGAAGGGTGGAAGATGACACCAAAAATGTAATTTGACCGTTAGGTACTAGAGGGTCTCCAAATTGGACTTTTAGTTTTTATCTGAAAAATGAGTCTTTTCAACAAATGGTTTCAAATCATGGACACCTATACGCAAGAAAAAAAATAACAACTAGACAATGACCTTACACGATTAACAAAATTAACTCAAAATGAATCATAAATTTAAATGTAAAACACAAAACAATAAAAATCCTAGAAGATTTTTTAAAAGAATAAAAGAACCTAGAAGATAACAGGAGAAAATCTAGATGACCTTGGGTATGTCAATGACTTTTTAGGTAAAACACCAAACCCATGCTATATGAAAAAAATTGAACTTCAATAAAATTAAAAACTTCTGCTCTGTGAAGATAAGGAGAAAATGTTTGCAAAAGACAATGTCTGATCAAAGACTTATCCACAATATACCAAAACTCTTAAAATACAACAAGAAGAAAATAAGGCTGGGCATGGTGGCTCACACCTGTAATCTCAGCATTTTGGGATGCCGAGACAGGTCAACTTTGAGCCCAGGAGTTCAAGACCAGCCTAGGCAAGATAGTGAGACTTGATCTCTACAAAATAAAAAATAAAAAAATTGGGCGTGGTGGTGCGCACCTGTATTCTCAGCTACTCAGCAGGTCAAGGAGGAAGAAGGATCACTTAAACCCAGGAGGTTGAGCCGTGGTCCTGCCACTCTGCTCTAGAGCCTGGACAACACAGTGAGATCCTGACTCAAAAAACACAGTGAGACCCTGACTCAAAAAAAAAAAAAAAGAAATAGGAAAAAGAAACGGCAATGAACAACTTGATTCTAAAAATGGACAAGATATATAAATAACAAGTAAGCCTATGAAATGATGTTCAACAAATATGTCATCGGGAGATTGCAAATTAAAACAAGAGTGAGACACTACTACACATGTATTAGAATGGCCCAAAATCCAAAACACTGACAATAGTAAATGCTAACAAGAATGTAGAATAACAGAAACTCATTCATGCAGGTGGGAATGCAAAATGGTACAGTACTCTGGAAGACAGTTTTGGCAGTTGCTTATAAAACTAAATATATACCTACCATAGAATCCATTAATCCTCCTTCTTTGTATTTACCCCAACAAATTGAAAATATGTCCACACAAAAACAAACACACACCTTTACAGCAACCTTCTTTATAACTGCCAAAACATGGAAGTAATCAAGATTTCCCTTAGGAACACTTCTACACTGTTGATAGGAGTGTAAACTAGTGCAGCCTCTGTGGAAATCAGTGTGGCGATTCCTGAAAGCTCTAAAAATCGACCTTCCATATGACCCTGCAATCCCCCTACTGGGAATATACCCTGAAGAACTCAAATCACTCTATAAAAAAGATACCTGCACACATATGTTTATCGCAGCATTGTTCACAATAGCAAGATCATGGAACCAACCATGCTCTCCATCAAAAGAGGACTGGATTTAAAAAAATGTGGGGCGTATACACAATGGAATATTACGCAGCCATAAAAAAAGAACAAGATCATGAATTTCGCAGCAACCTGGATGGAAATGGAGTTTATAATACTGAGTGATCTCTCACAGAAATAAAGATCTGAGTATCACATGTTCTCACTCATAAGTGGACCTTGAACAACTATCACAATACTGTAAGAAAAGGATTGACAGTGGCGGGAAACTATGGGGGGACAAGGAGGGGATTAATGGTAGTCAATATCTGTCTGGGGACGGGGGGGGGCATACCTCATCAACAAGGGTACTTGCACAATACCTATTTGTATACCTAGTCCTTAACTGTACCCCACAATTTTAAAATAAAAAATATGTTAAAAAAAAAAAAAGATTTCCCTTAGGAAGTGAGTGGATAAATATAGTATGGAAAGGCAATGGACTATTACTTAGTGCTAAAAACAAATGGGCTACCAAGCCATGAAAAGACAGGGAGAAATTTTAAATGCATATAATTAAGGGAAAGACAGACAAGGAGTTAACCTGAAAAATATCACTAAGAGGATACAGTACTTTAGGCAAGAGACAAGGATGCAGTGGACTACTACACCACTGTGAAATGGTATTTTAGATTTTGGATGAATATAAGTTAATCTACTAGAGACAACCACTGCGTATCTTTCTGTACAGAGGGAAGGACGTTTTTTCTCCAAATTTACAACAATGAAACAAAATAAGTAATGCTTTTAACAAAACATATGGTTCCTTGGAACAACTTTCTAAGTTTACATGATGATAAATACCTGCAGTGAGATTAAATAATATATAATTAAATAATATATAATTATTTCCATGTATAAGTAGGAATTCACACTTTATCTTCTAAGTAATTTTTTAGAAACTAAAATACTATAAAAACAATAAAAACAGCCAGGCACAGTGGCTCACACCTGTAATTCGAGCACTTTGGGAGAATAAGGCAATAAGACTAGCTGAGCCCAGGGAGTTCAAAACCAGTCTAAGCAACATGGTGAGATCTCATGCTGGGCATGGTGGCATACACTTGTAGTATAGCTACATGGAAGGCTGAGGTGGAAGGATTGCCTGAGCCCAGCAGGTAGAGGCTGCGGTAACCATGATCGTGCCACCACACTCCAGTGTGAGCCACAGAGTGAGACTCCAAATCAAAATAGTAACAGCAGCAACAACATAGTTATTTTATGCTTGGTTTTCTTATACTTTTTTTGAAATAACTATGAGTAAAAACTACATCCTACTGAGTAATGTTTTAATGATAATGGTTAATTTTTGAATGAAAATTGTTATCAGTGTGAGTAGAAACTTAATTTCCTATACACTTCTGGGAGGAAGTCTTGCAGATTTTATATACTTCCTCCCAGAAACTCCAAGTATTTCAAATAATACTGAACACCTATTAAAAATCAGTGTAACTAAATAACTGAGTATCACATGTTCTCACTCATAAGTGGACCTTGAACAACTATCACTCAGTGTAAAGAGATATTTTTCTTTAAAATGACCATAAAAGAATTATTTTTTTGAAAGTAAAAAAAAAAAAAAAAATCAGCCTTACCTTTTTCTTCAGGCTTTAAAGGAAAATATTTCTTCTCTGCAGTTATCAGCTCAGGCTTTGGAGCTGGGAGGGAGGGACATAAAGTAATCCATTTTTTAAAAAAGTTTTAGAGCAAGGGACAATCATACTATGAAAAGTAAAGATTTGTCTAAAAATAATACAGGACGAAACCATGATTTAATAGAAAGAACAATGTACCAGAATCACTAGGTTCAAATTCTAATCCTGGACTTGCTGCTATTACCCTATACTGTGATCTGAGTTCCTTTGTTGAATCTGGGGTGTCAGAGTTCATATCTTCTACCCCATCGCAGTCCAAAAGAACTTTCTGCATTGATGGAAGCAGTCGATTTTTCTAGTATCTAATATATACTTATTGAACACTTGAAATGTGAATCCTGCAACTGAGAAACCAAATTTTATTTTATTTTAAATAATTATAAAAACTCCATATGTCTATTGGCTACCATATTAAAGAGTACAGTTTTACAGTAAGCCTCTTAACACCAATTTCTAAAGAAGTTACTTTCAACTTATGCTTTCCTTGTTCTAAGATTAGTCAGCAAATATAAAGCTGAAACCAAGGAGGAGAAAAATATTTGAATTACTCGAAAAAATAACAAATATTTTAGGAAATAAAAAATTTTACTATGCTTGTGAAAATCAGATATGTGGGGGATAGAATTTAAGGAAATAAAGAGTCAGATTATAAAATCTGCAAGACTTTTAGGGTAGTCTCATTCAACTCCTTAAAACTGTCTACCTTATTTAACTCTAGCACGCTCTCTGAAAGAAGAGTACATAAATAACTAATATGTGCTTAGGACATTAACTAATGGATTCTCTTTGAAAAGGTAAAATAACTAATTGGCTACATCAATAAGGTTTCTAAACAAGTTAAACTGTATCAATTTTATTCATTCAAAACTAGATATAACTAAAGTATCTAAATTATTTTCAAGAACTCTATTTTAGCAGTATTTTCACTTTTAAAAATATGATGAAAACTAATGCATGTGAACATTCAATTTTATATATTTCAAAAAATCATACTTGTTTTTGCTAATAAAAATTAACAGTTTACATTAGACTCAATTTTATAATTTTAGAAGTTACAAATACTGACAATAGCAAGCTAAATACTGTGTTTCTTACATACCTGGACCCTTAGCAGGAGGTGGTGGTTTCTTTGGTTTCTGTCAAAATAATAATGATGAATTGGTGACTGGTTACATAACAAATATCAACATTTAAAATAAATTCTCATTGTCAATAATTTAAATTATATGAATCTCTCTTCTTATTCCATCCTTGGCCAAAGTTATAAAATGCTAAGATCCTAACTGCTCCAGAATCAAAGACAAAAATTTTATTTCACTACCACAAAAAGCCTATTCAGTCAACTATTTCAAAAATTATCAGTGCATTAGACAAACCTTAAATATGTTGGCGGGGGGAGAAGGAGAGAGAACAAAGAAAGACTTCAGATACCTAAGCTTCCACAGAGTAAATATCCAATAATTTATTTAACTCAATGACAGACAGCAAAGGTAATTTTTCAGTATGGGGGGAGAACATGGGACAGGGATACAGTATAGAAATGAAACATGATTTTGCTTTACAATAACTCAAATAACTTCAACCTGAATGTAGAAATCTGAAACTTCTTCATAAAAATTATTCAATAATAACACAAAAAACTTGTTTTTAAAAGAATATTGGCAGAACGTTCTTTCAAGTATTATCATCATTGAAAAACAAAAGCTTACTGGAAAGTCTTTATCCAGCTCATTTATCTGAACAGCAAAATTGTCTGGAAATACTCCTTCTTTACCATTAAGTTCACCCTTCCACCAGCCAGTCTCTCCAGTCTCCTAAAAACCAAAACAGATTAATTAAGATAATAGTCATCTTTAAACTAGAAAAATATTTAAATCCATTATTTTTACAAGAAAAAAAAACACCTAAGTAGATGACTATGTCATCCTAAAAGAAAATATTCCCCATGTATTAATTTTAGCTGTAGATACAAAATAGGGTTTAATTTTTTTAAAAATAGGTCAGTTTTAAAATTCCACCTAGGCCAGGTGTGTTGGCTCATGCTTATAATCCCAGCACTTTGCTGTTTTTTGTTTTTTTAGAGTCTCACTCAGTCGCCTAGGCTGGACTGCAGTGGCACATTCATGGTCACCCGTGTCCACCTGCTGGGCTCCAGCAATCCTCCCACCTCAGCCTTCCAAGTAGCTGCAACTACAGCCACGTGCTACCGTGCCCAGCTAATTTTTCTTTTTTTTTTAAATTGTAGAGACAAGGTCTTGCCAAGTTGCCCAGGCTGGTCTCAAACCTGCGGGTTCAGGCAATCCACTTGCCTTGGCCTCCCAAAGTGCTGGGATGACAGGCTGAGACACTGAGCCCAGACAATCCCAGCACTTTGAGCACAGAGATAGGCGTTTGAGACCAACCTGGGTCACATAGCAAGACTTCATCTCTTTAATTTAAAAAAAAAAAACTCAGACTGGGCATGGTGGTTCACGCCTATAATCCCAGCACTTTGGGAGGCCAAAGTGAGAGGACTGCATGAGTCCAGGAGTTCGAGACCAGCCTGGGCAACTTGGCGAGCCCTTGTCTCTACAATAAGTCAAAAAAACTTGGCTGGGCGTGGTGGCGCACATCTGTGGTTCCATCTACTTGGAAGGCTGAGGTGGAAGGATCACCTGAGCCCAGGAGGTCAAGGCTGCAGTGGCTGTGAGTATGCCACTGCACTCCAGCCTAGGCAACAGAATGAGACCCCAATTTGGAAAAAAAAAAAAAACCAACATATAAGATTAAAAAGTTCTCAGGGGAAGAGGAAAAAGAAAAAAAGAAAGTGGGAAAGAGAAGAAGACAGAGAGAGGAAAAAAAAATATAATATCCAAACCATATTTTTCCTTAGCATTCTTAACACTTTATATACTAAATCTTAATCTCATTATTTAGTTGCTTTAAAAATTAACAAGAGCTTCTAAGTTTCTTTCAAAGACTCACCCTTACATGAAAAAGTAGTGTAATCATTCCAAATTATACAAATATTAAAAATGAGATACATTTATAAAATTCCTGCTAAATGAGTAAATTTTAGCTGCTCTTGTCACAGGAACAAAAAAATGGATAACTATGTGAGATGATGGATATGTTAATTTGCTTCACTATAACCTTTTTACTATCTATATGTATCCCATAACATCATGCTATATACTTTAAGCATATACAAAAATACTTATTTTTTTAAAAATTACATATACTAAGCCATCTGATAATAAAATCAATTTAAAATAATGGGAAAAATTATTTTGCAGGGTAACAGCAAAACCAAAACATTTATATTTTATATAGTTATGAATGAAATTCTGTCCACACCCAAATACTTAAGTTTTCTCCTTATTTTGCTTTAGAATTCATTCTAAGTTATAAAATCACTTCATTCTTTGAAACGGCTACATCATTTTCCATAGTTAAGAGTCTCATGCATACTGATGAACAGCTTGTTTCCCTATTTTTCTTCTCCGTCTATTACAAACAAAGCTCCACAAATAGATAGGAGGAAGAAAATTGAATGAGGTGAAATATAAGTAAAGATAAATTCCTGGAAAGTTGGGGTTAATAAAGAAAATTAAAAACAATATGATAGATAAAAATAATTCCCAACATACCAACTGTAACAAATATAGACAATAAATTTAGCTCAACAAAATAACCTTCTAACCATTTCTTGGTGCCATGTTCTCAGGATCCAGAAACCAACAAGACAAAGTCCCAGCTCTTCTAGAGCTTACATTCTAGGGTGAATGTAAGAATTTTGAGAAATAAATTACACAATTCACTGAAAAACTGAAAAATAACTTACCTTACTTATCAAATGGATTATCTCCCCCTCCTTAAAACTAAGTTCATCTTCATTAGTACCTTCATAGGCAAATAATGTTCTACAATATTCCTTAGCTGAAATAAAGAATGTAAATAATGTGATTTATACAAATCGATTTATTCAAAGACTTTTTTTGTACAATGTACACTAAAAGTTAACTCATCTTTAACTCATCTTTAAATCTTAAGTTAAAACATAGTTAATTCTGTATGTTAAGTAACAATTTCATTAATCATTCATTCAAATATTTACTAAGTGCCTGCTATGTTCCAGGCCCAGTTCTAATTGCAAGGGGATACATAAATGAAAAAAGCATACAAAATCCTTGACCTCATGGTACTTACATCTAGTCGAATTTAATATTCTGATCTAGTACAGTGTGATGAATGCCTTCAACAAGTTTAATAAGACATGTGAGTATGTTTCTACTACTTCCAATATGAAAGTTTTATTCAAAAACTTACCTTTAATTTTACCTTCAGAGTCTGTTTTTGTCAACTCTGCACTCTGAGTTTTGGATCCTAGTGACTGTATGATTAAAGGCTAGAATAAAAAATGATGGCATCAACTATTTTAAATTAGAATAAAGGTAACATTGTTAAACAAAGCTTCCATTTACAGTTATCCAGCTTTTCCTAAGTGTACTTATAGCTAAGTTAGTAATGTGACTCAGCAATTAAAAAAAAAAGGTAAAGATCTCAAAAGTTCTTTAAGTGATAGCTCAGAACTACTAATTTTTAAAGCTCTGTCTTAATGATAATAAACATACTGATACCCATAATAATTAATGATTTAATTTTACAATCTCTAAAATAAAAACAGTAGCATTTGAGAATTTACTTTGTACCAATCCCTGAGCTAAACACTTTATATGCATTATAACTTAATACTCATAACTATCTGCATAAAGTGGGCACTGTTATTCACCCCTTTTATAGATAAAAAAGCAGTTAAGTAATTTCCTTGCAGTAACAGAAATTATTGTTATCCCTAGGTTCCAGTAGAGGAGACCATATTTAAGCCCAGAAAGTCTGACTCCAGAAAGTGGACTATTAGCAGCACTAAACTTTACCTTAAAATGAAATAGAGTAGAAAATAAAACTCTCTATATCATTTCTATCTGCATGAGAACTATTAAGCTAATGTTACGACACTTGTAACTACAGTCTACTAGACATATGTCCATGTAATAGACTAAATAAAGTCCTTTACTATCTTATATTAGTGTTTCCCTGCATTCTCTGCCCCCAAACAACAGTACATTTGATCTTAGATATTAATTAAAAATCAACATATTCTGCTAGCATACCTAACACTGTTTTCTGTTTATCTTCTAAAATACTTTAATTTCTCCCAGTTCTAACCACTGTATCTTCCAATCTGGTGTCACCTACAAACACAGTAAATGTGCTCTCTACTTAATCAATTCCTAGATCAGTGATCAAAGCAAGCCTCAAATGGCCATCTTAGAAACTCTGAGACTACTCTCACTAGTAACAACTCTGAAGAATGGACATTATCAATGACTAGAAGATAAATATAATCATTAATCAAATAAAGTTATTCAGTGTAAATATAAGCTTTAGAGTTGGAAAAAGCATAAGATCATCTTTCTAATTTCTATAATAATCCAAGAATTGCTTCTCTAACATTCCTAGCTAATATATAGCTATAGAGCACCATTCCAAAAAACACGAGAATTCCTTTAAAACCTTTAAAACTGAGAATCAGTCAGACTGCATAATACTAATGCCAGGCAGTCTCAGAACTAAGAGTTTAAGGAAGAAAGTGGAAGTTCTCTCTCCTGAACCCAAGTCCTCACTATTACATGAGAAAATGAGTAGCAAGCTGGGAAAGGTAAAAATACACTGAAACCATCTACCTTAGGAGGAAACTTAAGACTCTATTCCACTATTCAAAACATCATCTTATAAATGAATCGTAGCTGAACTAAACAAATAAATACTTAAATATTTTAAGTGCTTAAGAGTTAAAGAGATACAAATGAGAAATATAGAAGAAACTATGTCCTGAAAGTCAAGAGAAAAGCTTATCTGAAGTAAATACTCAATGTGAATCTCTAAGGGACTGATACCAGGAACAATTTTGAAAAAATATTCTAAAAATTTTAGCTATTTTACTACCAAAATAAAAACTTAAGGTTATATCTTAATGCCTCTTATCACAGCTTATAATTTATAGTTTGTTTTGTTTTATTTCATGCTAGTAAAATGCTAATGAAAAATAAAATTCAGCCGGGCTCGGTGGCTCAGCCTGTAATCCCGCGCCTTTGGGAGGCTGAGGTGAGTGGACTGCCTGAGTCCACAGGTTCGAGACCCGCCTGGGCAGCGAGACCTCATCTCTACAATAAATCAAAAAATCAGCCGGGCATGGTAGTACATGCCTGTAATTCTGGCTACCTGGAAGGCTGAGGCGGAAGGATCGGCAGACGGGTCGAGGCTGCGGTGGCTGGGAGCAGCCACTGCACTCCAGTCTAGGTGACAGAGTGAGACTCCAACTCAAAAAAATAAATAAAATAAAATAAAATAAAATTCTTATATTCAAAAAGAAAAAACAGTAAAACTTACCATTGTTGACAATCCAAAGAAAAGTCAAACAGTGTCTCAGTAGCTTAATATTTCAGTGTGAATTCATTTAAAAATAACCCATTTTTAGCTCCACTTCAAATTAAAAGAAAAAATATAAATTTTACCTTAGAAAGGCAAAAAAAAAAAACAACACCCCTCTTTCTAATTTTTATTTACAATCTGGTAACTAAAATAACTAAAGCATCTACTCAGAAAAGTTTGCATTAAAATTTATCAAAAAACAAACATTCTAATTTTATAAGATTCAACCAGTCTCTCACAGTCTTTGCATTCATAACCAAATGATTAGAAATCTCAAAAGAATACACATAACAGAGTTGCAAACTTTTACATTTTAAAAACTGAACAAGTGGAGTTAATCTAAGTTAAATTCATCATTACCACCTTTTCTGTTTTTTTCTCTTCTGTTTCACTACTGGATGTTCTTGTCTTAAGTTTCACAGAACCTTCTTTAAAAATATCTCCAAAACCAATTCCTCGAATTTTCTTTGGCTGTGTAGCTGATCCAGGTGCAGTGTCGCTCCCATTCCCCGGAGAGGGTAAAGGTGAAGTAGGCCCAGTCAAAATAGTTTCTGAAAGAATAATTTGTTTTTGAAGGATGACACCTAGGATTAAAAAAATCTTGACATCCCCTTCCATAATGTCCACATTCTATAAACATCCTAATAAAAACCAGAATAGGCCGGGCGCTGTAGCTTAAGCCTGTAATCCCAGCAATTTGGAAGGACGAGTTAAGGGGATTCCAGAACAACTTGGGCAACTAGGCAAGACCTCATCTCTACAATTAATTAAAAAAAAAAAAAAATTAGCTGGGCATGGTAGCATGCACTGTAGTTCCGGCTACTTGGAAGGCTGAGGCAGAAAGATCGCCTGAACCCAGCAGATTGACGCTGGGGTGGCAGTGACGTGCCATTGCATGCCAGTCTGGGTGACGGAGTGAGACTCCAACTCAAAAAAACAAAAACAAAAAAATAGTAGAATAAAAACAAGCTAAATGATCAAGTATTGAAATATCCAAAATAGTAAGACGCAATTTATACTGACTTTTTTGTTGCTATTCAAAACAATAACAATTTTAGGTAAATTTAATTAGTAAAATATTAATTAAGAAATCCACAAATTCTGGCCTAAGTAAAAGGATTAAACTGCATTAAATTCATTAAATTTAATGGGGAAGATTATGTATAGGAGATTTAAGAGCAGAAAAAAAGGCAGGGATTCGATTCTGACCTTCTTCAAGTTTAAGATGCCTATTAGACATCTACATGGAGATTGTAAAACAGGCTTAATGTATAGAGAAGATATAAAAAAGGGTGGAAGATGTCAGCGTACACTGTCATTGGCTTTATATATAGGGGAAAAATTGTAAACAAGCTCCTATTTGGCAAATACATGGAATCTGATTGCTGACAAAGACACTTTAAGAAAGGTTACGTATATATAACAAAATGAAAAAAGGAACATCTCATTATAATAACTGAAACATAACACTTTCCAAGAGAAGCAATGCTTTCCCAGACTGAATACTAAAATAAATTTATCTTGGAACTTTATATAGAGACCACTAAGTAACAAAACAGATTATGTTTTTATTACATTCCTACAGAAAATATAACAGTGGCTTTCTTAAAACTTTTATTCTACAGTTCTTCAATGAAAACTGAGGAAATAAAAATAAGTTACCAGTAATATTGCCCATCTATTATTTGGAATCAGAACTATCTTCTTAGAAGTATTAGAGTTTAACTACACCAAGATCATCATCCCATTTATATCAGAGGAGGTTGAAGAGGAGAAAGGGGAAGAAAGAAAGGGGGGAGAGGGAGAGGGAGGAAGAGGAATCCTAATTAAAATTTAAAGGAGTGTAAGAAGAAACTATGTAAAATAATCAAATACAGTGGATATGATATTCCAATACTGTTAAGCTAAAAATAACATTTGTAATGAATAATCCACTAATTTTCATAATAGCTACTAGAAAAAATTATTTTATGGACTGAAAAGACTATCAAAACACCAATTAAGGACAGAGGCTGTTACTACTTCATTAGGACACAGGAAAAGTAGATAGCAATTCTTTAAGTAATAATGCATAGGATCAACTCAAAACTTAAAGAACTATGTACTTTTATCACTAAAATTTTAAGTAGTCACTCCTTATAAAACACTTACTTCCTGACATTCACATCAATATGCAGAAACTTTCTAACTAAAAACAGAGTTGGAAAGAAAAAAGGGGGAGAATTATAGTGTACTTCAACCTCTAACTTTCCACCCCATAATCATAAAGCTCCACATTTAGACTGCACTGTCATTGTAAAACGGTTAAGCCAAAAAAAGTATATTTCTAACAAATATAATTCTACAAAGTTACTAAAACTCATATAGAGCAGAGCAGCACAAGAAAATGCCCAAAATATTTATAACTATAATAGTAATGAACTAAACCCAAACATAAATTAGTTCTTTTGCATTGGTAGTCCCACATGGAGTTTAAACTTTGTAGACATGTAAAGGACTTACTTTTACATGGCATCATGAAGATCATTTCACTCATAAACTTTAATTTACACTAAAACTTAATGTTAAAAATATGTATCAGAAGATCCAATACCTTGTGAACCATAAGAAATACCAATGTGCCATCAGAAGTAACATAGAAGACAATTTTCTAAGTAATAAATGCCTTACTAAATCTAATACAGGTGATTTTGGTACCAATATTTGTTCTCTAACTTTTTCATACATCCTTAACCATAAGTTCTGACTTCAGAAATGATATCAAGTATTCTCAAACAAATATAACATTAAATAGCGGAAGTATATCTATTTGGTATGATTCCTTCTCCTTTTATTCCTATCTTAATTTTTTTCCTGTCAGTGGAATCAGCATCCATACCATAAGAAAACTGAATTCAACGTCCTCTAACCCCACCTCACTCTATCCCAATAATAAAAATTATTCTGCTTAATACTACTTATCATATCACTATTCAAAACATAATTACCTCTACATTTAAAAGCACGGAAATTAAAGGAAAGGGGTTAGAAATAAGAATGAAGTAGTGTGGCAGAAAAAAACTAGTACCTATACTGTGCTTCAAAATTTGCCAAGCACTACATATAAGTTCACTACATTATACCACCTAAAAAGTGGAGGTGTGCTTTACATGAGGTAGGCAATTCTGTCTTCAAAAGACACCTAGAGAGCAGGTGGCCAAAGAGAAGGCAAGAGGATTCAATTATTTGTTCAGTTTCAACTATGTAGAGCAGACCCTTAGAAAAACTTAGAATCTAAAAAAATTCACTGCTAAGTTAGAAAGAACACATACATTGGAAGAATACTTAAAAATGGGAGGCAACTGGGCATCCCTAGTCACACTAAATAGCTGTGAAGGTCATGCTCTTTCCACTAGTTTGTACTTATTAGGGACCTGATAAGTAAGAGTACATCTGGATTCCTTCAAAAGGCTAATAAACTTTAAAGAAAAGGATTCTCAAAAAGTGATCTAGAGTAGTATATATTGTAGAGTGTAATATTGTTCACAAATGTTTGGTACTCCTCCCTGCTACACTTAGGAATGGCCATAATGGCCCAATACAATGTTAGTGGAAATGACATGTGTCAGTTTTGGACAAAAGCTTTATTTCTAATGTTTCCTGGAACATTTCTGAGAAAATGAAAATTTGCAAATTAAACAAAACAAAGTGTCAAACAAAGTATTACATTTAGAAACTTTCTTTCCCCAACACTTCCTAAACCTATGGACCATAACTCAGATAATTTTACTCTATGATCTAAATATAGTTAGTTCACATTTGTCTTACTCTCTATAAATGTGGCCCTTACACATCTGGACTACATAAGGGATTCTGTACTCTCTCAAAACCAAAATAGAAGTTAGTACACAGAAAGATTAAGAAACATTCCCCCCAGTCGGGCTCCGTGGCTCAGCCTGTAATCCCGCACCTTTGGGAGGCTGAGGTGAGTGTATTGCCTGAGCCCGCGGGTTCAAGACCCGCCTGGGCAGCAAGACCTCATCTCTACAATAAATCAAAAAAATCAGACGGGCATGGTAGCACATGCCTGTAATTCCGGCTACTCGGAAGGCTGAGGTGGAAGGATCACCGGAGCCCAGCAGGTTGAGGCTGCGGTGGCCATGAGCGGCCACTGCACTCCAGTCTGGGTGACAGAGTGAGACTCCAACTCAAAAAAAAAAAATAAAGAAACATTCCCTTGTTAAAATGGCCTCTGCTTCTTCCTTATGTCATATATTTTATTCTAAAAATTACAGCAGTTAAAACTGTTCAAACTTATACCTTTACTTTATTGCTTATTAATTATTACTATAATTAACCCCTAAAACCTATATCTGAAAAATTGTTGTTATTTATAGTTAACTGGTAATTTTTCCTCAAAATCTCATTCATTTGTCCTAGCTCTCATTACAAGACTTGTTATATACTGTCTACTTTCTAGAGCAATAACCAGTATTTTATGACTGTAAAGTAACACATCTTCTACTGTGACATTCTAAAATTCCAAGAGAAAGCCTACATCAATCTTTTAGAAACTAAACTTACATTGGTTTTTCTATATCTACACAACCTATTAATAATACCAAAAATTGTGATATTACTTTTTAAGCATTCAGTCTTTCAAATCCAACATTAGACTGAAAAGCAAATGGACACAGGTAAAATAATTGTGGCCTGCAATGTACAGATAAGTAAAACTCATAAGAAAAAAATAAATTCCTGTAGAAGTAAAGCAAACTCAATTACTCAGCATTTCTATGGCTGGTGGACTTAGAAATAAAATCACTAGAGTCTAGGATGCATGTACTCTGTGGTATTAAAATGGAATTAAATATACCAGTCTTTACTGGTATAGACAGACAGATGAATGATAGGTAAAGAGATATGGACAAGCCTGGCACGGTGGCTCATGACTGTAATCCCAGCACTTTGGGAGGTCTAGGAGAGAGGATTGCCTTAGTCCAGGGGTTCGAGACCAGCCTGGGCAACTTGGCAAGATGTCATCTCTACAATAAATAAACAGTTAGCCAGCATGGTTGTGTGTGCCTGTGGTTCCAGCTACTTGGAAGGCTTAGGCAGAAGGATCGCCTGAGTCCAGTAGGTCAATAAGATATAAGCTGTGTCACTGCACTCCAGCCTGGGTGGCAGAGTGAGACTCCTATTCAAAAAAAGAGGCAAAGATACAGACAGAGGGAGGTGTGTGTGTGTGTGTGTGTGTGTGTGTGTGTGTGTGTGTGTGTGTGTGTGTGTGTGTAAGCAATTTCTAGCTTGTCCACTAAGAAGGCTTAGAGGTACCAGTAGAGGTAGACAGGCAGACAGACGAATGATAAGTAAAGATGAATGATGAGTGGGGGTGTGCCTATGTGTGCCTGCACTTTCCAGCTTATTATAAAGACACGGATGCAATATCATCCCCAGCAGTTATGAATATATCATTACCCAAATCTTGATGACCAAACACTATTCCTCTCTCCAAAAAAAAAAAAAAAAAAAAGTTTGACCATGCCTAGATAATTATAGCTGATTCCAGGATTAAGTTAGGGAAAATTCAAGATAAGACTAGAATATATTGAATCACAAGGTAACAAAGTCCACAAAAAATGATAGAGAGATGTCAAAAGGACATAGCAATACAAACCTACCCATAACGACAAAAAAGCAGATCTATGATTGCCTAGAGCTAAAAGCAAAATAAAGAAATGGACTGCAAAAAGCATGAGCATTATTTTGGGGGTGATGGAAGTGTTCTGTACATTTATTTATTTATTTTTTTGAGTTGGAGTCTCACTCTGTCGCCCAGACTGGAGGGCAGTGGCACGCTCCCGGCCACCGCAGCCTTGACCTGCTGGGCTCTGGCGATCCCTCCGCCTCAGCCTTCCAAGTAGCTGGAACTACAGGCGCGCGCTACCACACCCGGCTAATTTTTTGATTTATTGTAGAGATGAGGTCTCGCCAAGTTGCCCAGGCGAGTCTCGAACCCGTGGGCTCAGGCAATCCACTCACCTCAGTCTCCCAAAGTGTGGGATTACAGGCTGAACCACTGAGCCCAGATTGTACATTTATTACAGCAGTGGTCTTCATGAATTTATACATATCTCAAACTCATTACATTTTATGTTTTAAAGGTACACAGCTTACTGTTTGTAAATGACATCCCCACCAAAGTTAATTTCTTAAAAAGTCACAGAAACTACTGGGCTAATATGAGGCTATCAAAATAAGTAAAACTAGTAATAGACTAATACTTAGTGAAACAGAACCCACTGATGAGTCTAAACTGATAAATATATTGTAGAAAAAGTTGTTCTTCTTTAGAGCAAAATGTCAAGTAATAAACACCAAAGGGATGATGCTGTCAGAGAAATCATTTGTGGCAACCATCATAGTAATAACTAACTCAGGCAAAATTTAACCATGATGCTAAAACTGCTGAGTGAAAGTTTGATGAGGAATAGCATATTTATACAGTCTCAAAGTATTTCCACACAGAAATGCTTATCAATTGCAAGGAGAAAACAGTAAACTTACAGTGGCAGAATAGCTTTAACTAAATTTGTGATTAAATTTTAGTCAAATTTAACATCAAATAAAAAGACATGGACATTATGTACCTCTGGATGCAATGCAATGAGACATCATCATCCTGTAGTTCTGTCAATAAAATATAACCAGAATCTGATCATGAGGAATCACAAAAAAAATCCAAGCTGGGGGCCATTCTTCAAAACAACTGCCCTAAGGCTTCACAAATATCAATGTCAAGAAAAAACAGAGAAAGGCTATGAAACTATTCTAGATTTAGGAAACATGTCTCCGAGTACAAAGGGTTAAATGTATTGACTTTGATAATTGTGCTGTAGTTACATAAGAAACTATCTTTATTCTTAAGAAATATACACTGAAATACTAAAGAGTAAAGATAAAGATAGATGAACATACAGACAAAATGAATGATAAAATTACAGCAAACAAGGCAAAATGTTAACAACTGCTGTAATTTTTCTCCAAGATAAGAAAAAAGTTTCAAAATAAATCAATGTGCTGGAGTTAGAAAGATGAACCAACAGATGAAAACTAGTGTGGGAAAGTACAAAGAACAGGATCCAAAAGCCCAAATTCTTAGAAGTCTAATCTTCTAAGAAAAATATGTATATAAAAAATATGTAGGCTGGGCTTGATAGCTCAGCCTGTAATCTCAGCACTTTGGGAGGTCAAGGCGAGTGGATTGCCTGAGCCTGAGGGTTCAAGACCAGCCTAGGCAACTTGGTGACACCCCATCTCTACAATAAATAAAAAATTAGCCAGGCGTGATAGTGCACACCTATAGTTCCAACTGCTTGGAAAGTTGAGGTGGAAGGATCGCTAGAGTCTAGCAAGTTGATGCTGGGGTGGCCATGAGTGTGCCACTGTACTCCACCCTGGGTGGTGGAGTGAGAATCCAACTCAAAAAAAAAACAAAAACAAAGTAAATCATAATTTAAGTCTTAGGTTTCTTTGCTATAAAAGGAGCTGTACTAGGACTGTCAAGCTCTCTAAGTAGATGATCGTGAGCTTGCTCTATATCTCATGCTTTTTTCTACCATTGCAAAAGCCTCCTTTTTCTCCAGGTTCAAAACATTCTTAACAAGTAGAGGGAGAAACATTGTGCGAATTATTCATGTGCTGGCAAACTTTATTATGGATGAAGACAAAAGTTTCAGGGAGCTTTCTTAATAAAGTCTAAAATGATAGAAATCAAAAAACACAGAACTTTGGGAGACCAGGTGGGAAGATTGCTTGAGCCTAGGAGTTCAAGAACAGTCTGGGTAACCTAGTGAGACCTCATCTTTACAAAAATGCATGCATACATATATACATAAATAAGCCAGTCAGGGATAGTGGTGAAGGGATGAGGGGGGGAATACACATCATTAAGGATATCTGATCTCAAACCAGGAAAAGTGGGGACCAAAGAGAGGCCCAAACTTTACCTCTATGATGTCCACTTGTATATCTAATCCTGAACTGTATCCCGCATCATTAAATAAATTTTTTTTTAAAATCTACCAATCCCTGCATTAATGCTTATAAATGTCAAGTCCTCATTTTTAAAAAATTGTTCCCTAAATCCTACAGTAATTCTTAAAAGTAATGAAATTTAAATCTAGCTCTGGGATAAAATTTTCTCAGTCATACTCTTTAATGGTGAGGAAATTAAGATGAATTTGTGGATAAGTATACAAATGATGAGTATCACAAATAACTAAATGACATTTGGCTGCACAGAATAAGCAAAATCTTTTATGCGAATATAGAAAACAAGAAAAATTAGATTATTTTTAATTTCTTAAATGTGTAAAGTATTAGACAGGCCAACTGCAAATTCAGCATATCAAAAGTATATATAAATATACCTTAATAAGAAGAAATCAGATAGCGTAAGTAGTGTCATTTTATAATCAAGATATCAAAGATTTACTTAGGGTAAAACCAGACATCAGAGAAAGAAAAATACTAAATTATCTGATTAAATATTTAGTTCACTTTAGGTCTCCACCATAATCTGCTTTTTAAAGTAGACTAACTGAAGCTGACTAGAAGTTCAAAAGAAAGAAAGAACAGAGTTTCAAAAATAAAAAATAAACACTAGATCATATATAAAATGCATTTAACTCTATTCAAAATTTTTTAAAACAGTCTACCTGAATCCTCCTGGGCTTCATGAATTTCACCATCATCAGTTACCTCTAATTCTTTCACAAAATTTGAGGGAAACAGTCCCAACTTGTTGTGCAGGGTTCCACTCCACCAGCCTTCTTCTACCTGAAAGAGGTCACAACTCAAAAATAATAAAAATTTATTTTAAGGGAAAATTTTCACCCTGTGGGAAAATTATGCTGCAGAAGCAAATCAACACAAAGTTAGTGATACAAAATAATCCCTTTAAAACTTAAGAGAACACAATAAGGAACTATATATTTTAAGTAGATTAAATCTAAGTGGATTAATCATATATAAATAGCACTTTGCAATATTTACAATGAAAACTAATCAACTGTAACCTATGCAATAAGTACTTTTCATGAAAGAATCAGATAACCAAGTACAATGCGATAACAGGAAGAAGGACATAACTCTTCTTCTAGAATGTCACTCTTATAAACACTACTGAGCCTTGATTTGTATATTGCTTAAGTTATTTGGAAATTTTTGATTTGGAAAGTTTGATCACTATAAGAATACAACTTCCTAAATGGCACAGAAAATTACTAAACCTTTTATTTAAATAGTGACTCTCAACAAAAGTATGAAAAAGAATTGCTTAATTTTAAAAATACAGATATTGGACCTTACTAAATACCTCACTCCAATCAAAAGTATCATCATGAATGAAAGTCTTTAGAAAAATACTGACAATCACTAAAACAAGGTTACTAAATTTCCCATGAAGTTATTTAACAAAAGTTTAATAACTGTTTTAAAACTTATAGCTTCTGCTAAGAATGCTAGGGAGCTTTAACACATAAAAACAATTTTTTAAAGAATAAACTATTCACTGTCAATATTTACTTAGCAGCAATGCATGCAATATCATTGCTGGAAAATCTTTTTCCCATTTAAAATGTTTTAATGTCTTTCATCTCATCATAATTGCAAGGCAAACTTTTAATAAGTTATCCATCTAACAGACACACTTATATGTAAGCCATGGTGTCAACTACCAGGGAAAGATTCAAACTCGCATATGAGAAATCTGTGTCCTTGAACAGTCTAAAGAAAAAAAAAAATCAAACAATAAGCACAGAGTAATAATACAATGTAAGAGGTGCTATAACAAAAGTCTGAACAAATGCCATGGGAGCACACAGAAAGAGCTTAAAAGAATCCCAATACACTCCCCTAAAAGGAAATGACAAAAAACAAAACAACAACAAAAAACCCTGATATTTAAGACTGAATAAGAGTTTTCCAGGCAAAACACATGTGAAAAATATAATTACTTAAAAATAAATGATTTATTTATGGAAGGTATAGCTGAAATACAAAGTGGCTAGGATACAACCTGTTTGAGGGAGGAAGGGAAGGCAGTAAGCGTGAAGAGTTCAGAATTTTTAGCACCAAAGGATCAGCAGTGATTCAAACCAGGTGTGATGGGGATAAGTAGGCCAAACTGGAACAGATACAACAAAGAAAGAAACAACGGCAGACTATTATCTATACTTGAAACCCTAAGTGGCAGCAGCTGGGTAGTTAATGTTACTTAATTAAGGAATTCTTAGGAAGCAGAGTAGTATAGTGGGAAAGACTCAAAAACAGACTGCATGGCTTCAAATTCAGGCTCCTCCATGTGCCAGGCATATGAACTAAGGCAAAGATCATGCAACATGATCTCCCATCCCTCAAATATGATCTTGAAACTCCTCCACCAAGAAGTGGTGGTCTTTGTTCCCTACCCCTTTGATCTTGATGGCTTATGATTCACTTGCAATGAACAGAAGATAGTAAAAATAACACTTCTGTTTCCAAGGCAAGACTGTAAAAGGAAATAAAGCTAACACCAGCCATGTCTGCTGAAATGCTCAAACACTTAAGAGCCACAAACTACCATGTAACAAGTCTGACTACCTTGAGACCCCCATATTGTAAGAAAGTCAGGCCAAATGAAGAGGCTACATAATGGCTTCTCCAACCAGCAGTTATAGTCTTCAAGGCTTCTAGGCCCCATGCAAGTGAGTGAAAGAGACTTCCTATGAGTTCACCAGTTCCCAGCTTTAACCTTTCCAGCTGAGGGCACCAAACATTATAGAACAAGCCATCCCTGCTGTGTCCTATCTGAATTCTTGACTCACAACCTACAAGCATAATAAAACAGTTATTCTTTGCCAATAAATTTGGGATGGCTGGTATGCAACAACATTAACTAGAACAGTCAATCACTTATCTTCTGTGACTCAATCTCTTCTGATATAAAACGGGGATAAAAATTCCTATCTTGTTAAGGTTGTTTATAACATTAAAGGAAATAATGTGAAACACTTAGCATAGTCCTTCCAACATAATACACACGCAAGAAACGTTAACTATTATTACTGTCACCAGGTGGAAATTAAATAGGATTGCCTTTTGTATAAATACACTGTAAGTGTACACAAACATAAACATTAGTGATAAATTACATTATGTGGTGTAATCCCTGCTACGGTGTATCATAACAAAAATATACTTTGAAATTGGGACCTTTGGTTGTCAAATAAAACTTTAATACCCCTTCAATGATAAAAAGCAGAGATGTGAAAAGATATTTTTAAAATATTTTTAAATCTTATTGTAAGATATTAAAATGTGGAAAAATATTTGTGATTAATAGCTGAGTGTGATAATTAAAACAAAGTAAAGCTTTTAAAAAGATTCTGGCCCGGTGCAGTGGCTCATATCTATAATCCCAGTACCTTAGGAGGCCAAGATAGGATGATGCTTGAGCCAGGAGTTCCAGACCAGCCTAAGCAATACAGCAAGACTTCATCTCTACAAAAAACTTTAAAAACTAGCTGGGCATGATGGGGCATACTTGTAATCCCAGCTACTTGGGAGCTTGAGGATGGAAGCACACTTGAGTCCAGGAGGTTGAGACTGCAGTAAGCTTTAATCATGCCACTGCACTCCAGCCTGGGCGAGAAGATGAGACTCTGTCTCTTTAAAAAAAAAAAAAAAAAAGATTCTGCTTTGTATTTGTAAGATAAAATTACTTCTATTTCACTGCTTTGTGTCTACAGTAAATTCAAATCAAAGTATTTTTCTAAAACCCTGAGCATCGACTACAATTCTGCTTTATCTCTAGCACATATTTTCCTTACCTCTTCATTAATATCAATAATATCTCCCACTTTCAGCTCCAGTTCATCTTCATTTTGTGGAATGTACTCAAAAAGAACTTTACACTGACGCTTCTTGATCTCTAAAGGAAATAACATGACAAAAAAAATTAGGTTAGGAAAGATCACTTTTTAAAACAGTGTCTTTATTTACATAGACAAGTCCTCCAGGCCAGTAATTTTCAGACTATTTCCTAATCAAAGTCTAGGAATAGTATTTAAAACATATTACTTATAAGACAATCTGTGGTAAAGAGGCAAAATGTAAAAATCTAAAATGTATCGCCTTCTTTAATTACTCTAATTCTCAGACAGATAAAAGTAAAAATCAGCCGGGTTCGATGGCTCAGTCTGTAATCCCACGCCTTTGGGAGGCTGAGGTGAGTGGATTGCCTGAGCCCGTGGGTTCGAGACCCACCTGGGGAACTTGGCAAGACCTCATCTCTACAATAAATCAAAAAAAATTACCAGGCGTGGTAGCGTGCGCCTGTAGTTCCAGTTACTTGGAAGGCTGAGGCAGAAGGATCGCCGGAGCCCAGCAAGTCAAGGCTGCGGTGGCCGGGAGTGGCCACTATACTCCAGTCTGGGCGACAGAGTGAGACTCCAACTCAAAAAAAAAAAAAAGTAAAAATCACATCAATGAAGATAAAAATGACTTTATTTTAGCTTTTCAAACAAGGTTCATTTACTGAGATATGATCATTTATAACCATTCAGGCTTGTGTTCTCAATCTTCTTCAAACTTCAAGAATTGAGGCCGGGCTCGGTGGCTCAGCCTATAATCCCAGCACTTTGGAAGGCTGAGATGAGAGGATTGCCTGAGCCCACGGGTTTGAGACCAGCCCAGGCAACTTGGTGAGACCTCATCTCTACAATAATTAAAAAATAAGCCAGGCGTGGTAGCATGCACCTGTAGTTCTGGCTACTTGAAAGGCTGAGACAAAAGGATCGCCAGATCCCAGCAGGTCAACACTGGGGTGGCCAAGAATGTGCCACTGCACTCCAGCCTGGGTGATAGAGTGAGACTCCAAATCAATAAAAAAAAAAAAGAGAGAGAGAGAGAATTCGGATTCACTCCCATTTTTAAAACTTAATCGTTAATTAGCAATGGGTAAGATGACCACAGACAGAGTTGATTACTTCTTGCGATTCAAAATGTGTTCCTCAGACCAGGGGCAACACATCACCTGGAAGTCTGTCAGAAAAGTAGTACCTCAGGTTCCACCCTAGACTTACTTGTTCTGGACTGAATTAACAAGTCCCTTCAAAATTCATATATTGAAACCCCCAACCCCTAATCCCCAATGTGTATTTGGCAACAGGACCTTTGGGTAGGTAAATTTGGTTAAATGAAGTCATAAGAATAAGAGCCCTAATCAAATAGGACTGGAATCCTTATAAAGAAGAAAGAGACATCAACTCACCACCACCTTCCGTACAACCCTCCAATAGAGAGGAAAGACCATGCAAGAAAAGCAGGAAGAGGGGAAAAGAGACATCCAGAAACCAACCCTGAGAGCCCCTTGACCTTGGACTTTTATGCCTTCATAACTGTAAAAAAGTAAATTTCTGTTGCTTAAGCCACCAAGTCTGAGTGTTTTGTTATAGCAGCAGATTGAATCAGTCTGCACTTTAACAAGATCTTTAAGTGATTCTTAATCTTGCACTCAATGATCCAGTTATCCCAATCTTCTTTAATTTCTTGAATGGCATACCCTATTCCTTCTAGTACTTAAATGTACTATTTGTTTTGCCAAGAGACTTTACCTTCATCCATGAAGCCCACCTTGGTTAGTCTTCAACTCATCTTCAGTTCTCAGCTTAGAAAACACTTATTCCCAAATAGTTTGCTGGATTAGGTACTCTCCCTTTAAAGCTTCAGCAGCACTCTGTACTTAACCCCCACTGGCTTCTACCTGTTATTTATAATTTCCTTTTTCATTCATTATAGTGACTCATTCTCTTGTGTGTAATCCCACTGTACTCTGTAGGCTAAAGAGAAATGGGTACTGGGTTTGCTAATTGCTCTCTCCCCAGCACCTAGCATAGTGTTTGGCTTATTCTAGGCATCTGTCTTGATTTGTTTGTGCTGCTATAACAAAATACTTGAGACTGGATAATATAAATAGTAGAAATCTGACAGTTCTGGAGGCTGGGATACCCAAGATCAAGGTGCCAACAGGTTTGGTGTCTGGTAAGGGCCCTCATGCTGTGTTGTTACATGGTTAAAAAGCAAAAAAGGTCCTAGGGTAGTCCCCTCACTCTTTCATAAGATACTAATCCATTCATGAGGACAGAGCCTCTGAATCACGGTGGAAATTAAACTCCAACATGATTTTTGAGGAGAACCACCATTCAAATCATAGCAGTATGCATTAAGTATTTTTTAATGAATTGATAAACAAAAATCTAGCCTAACCATATGGCATCAATGCCAACCACTATTATCCCAAGAGTGTCTATACTCCATCAACAGTTTATGACCAACAATCCTAACAGGATGCTTCTTAATAGTTTAAATGCACACTTAAAAGAACAGAACTTGAAAAAGAAACATGTACATTAAACACTCAGTGACAAAACTTGAATACATAATGAGAGTAAAATATTTAGTACAAACTATAGATATTGAAAAATTACTACAGATAGGTTTGAACTGGAGCAGATGTGGAGGGCTTCAAAGAAGAAATAACAATTACACAACAAAAGAAGAACAAGATACAAGAAGGTGGGATACATGTGGCAGATATTATAAAGCAAGGAAAAAAAGGTTTACCCACAAAATAGGATTTGGTAATACAAGAATTCTAAGGAGAGAAAACAAACAAAGGAGAATCCTAAGTAGTAATCTAGAGAAGCAGAATTTCACTGCATCAAATGATGATCATAACATCTCCAATAAACTTTATGCTACAGTAGAAACACCATACTGGATTAGATGTCAGAAGACTTGGGTTCTAGTACAACTGTCATTACCTAGTTATTTCATCAAAATTCTCTAGAAATCAATCTCCTGAGCCATAAAATTAAAAAGTTAAACCAGATAACCACTGCAGTAACTTTAGCTCTGACATTCTGTGAGTCTATGAAGCTGTTTGTCAAGACAAAAAAATAAATCTAACTGAACCCCCAAAACAACAAAAGCATATTACATGCAACCAACAGCATAGAAATCTCAGTGCAAAAGAGACAGGACTCTCAAAGGGAGCTAGAATTAAGAATCTCCAAGAAACAGTTATACCATTTTGAGTTTTTCCCCTTCCTAAAGGAACTAATAATTTGTATATTATTTAAGTGTATGTTTTACAATAAAAGAAACCAAAGAAAGTAACCATGGATTTTTTTTTTTTTTAGGGTTCACAGTAAAATTTTTCAAATATCACCTTTCATCAGGTCTCAAGGTAAATTTTTCAGTAATTTAAAGAATGGTAGTTTTATGCATACTGCAAGAAAACTTCTCATCTCTTATAGTATAAATTGATTCCCTAAATACTTTCGCAAGTTGTTGCAGTGACCTTGAGAAAATGTGTTCTTTGTTTTGTTCTATGCATGCCATAGACAAGAGGAAAATGATCTATATTATTGAAAAGAAAAATCTATGTTGCTCAGGGTACTCTTTAAAAATAGTCTTTTCTATCCTTCTGATAATTTTAGACCTTTAAAAAAATGTGATTTCCTCTACTTAAGTATCAATCCTTTAAAATGGAACTTAATGTGATTACAATATTCATCAGCCCCACCCTAAGCATGTCAATTAACTTTGAGCAACCTAGTTACATTTTAACCAAGAGCTTATTTTTTTCCTCTCACACTAAGCATGGTTTTTTCCTAAACAGTTTGCAGAATTACTTGCATTTTTTTCCCCAAGTTTTCGAAGGAAAGAATCACACTGGGTTAAAACATCTAAATAGTTATTACCACAAAATGTCAGTCATTTATTTACAATGAAAAAAATGTTTCATATGATTTCATATTTAAACAGTGTTTCACTATCTATACTGAACTCATTCATTAACTGCTAACACGATTAAGAGGAACTTTGAGATTTTTCACAGTTCAAACTGCACATACAATGTCTACCCATATATACTGGTCAATAAAAGCTAATTTCTACAGTATATCAGTATATCAGAACCCATGCTAAGCACAAAAGAAAAAAAAATGGTAGATGAGTAGAGTTGACAATAAAAAGATGCATGAAATTAAATTCATTTTTTAAAAAACTATAACTAGTATTTTCTTATCATGAGTAACCTATACTTTTTCAGACCTACAAAAAAACTAATGGTAAAAAAAAAAAAAAAATCCTTAAAAGAAATATGTAAGTAAAACTATTAACAAGGAAGAGAATAAAGGAGTTACAGCAAAGGCAGGGACACATGTCATGTCTTTGATGTGCCAGCTATTCTATTCTAAGTCCTTAACAAATATCCCTCACATGACAAAGTATAAAAACTTATTCTCATTTACCAATGAGAAGAAAGGAACTCAGAAGCCAAAGACCATAGAACTAAAATGAGGCAAAACTAAAATTATACTCACTTCTGTTATATTATACCTACTTCTTAGTCTTGTATCTTTCCACTACATCTTTTTCATGCAGTCTAGTCATACTTGATTCCTTACTGCTTATTTCTGTAGTCTGCCAAAGTCTGCAACTTTACCTGGAATGCTAAACTCCTCAATCTCCATGTGAATGTGTCCTGCCTAAAGAAAAGCTTAAATACTCCTTGCTTGACAACCCCAGTATAGAATTGCTCCTTCATCTAAATCATCACTGCACATTATATGTCTCTAAAATAGTTCTAATATTATAAAACATTAGAATAATGATTACAAATATGCTATAACTACTCAGCATGTTAATAGCTCTGATAGCCTATGAAATGATTATTGCTATCATCCTTACTTTACAGCAACATCATGTCTGCCCTTGCTAAATAGTGAGTTCTGAGTCATGATCCATACTCCACCTTATGTGACAGATTTAATTGTTTAGACCAATACTGTCTCTCATGATTGTAGCACCCACCGATATTATTAAGTCATTTGGCACATAAGAATCAAAAAATTTTAGGAACCTTTTTTAAATGTTTCTATTTCTGAAAAACAAAACTAAATCATGTGAAATTTCACATTAAGTAAAATTTTGCTCTACAAAAACAGAAAATCCTTAATTTTCAAATATAGGTCATCAAGAACAATTAAGTATTTCATTTGTGAAAAACAGATCTAAATATTCAGATCAATCAAAGCTCTTAAATTATGAAACCATTTCTCATCGAAGATTACTGTTTTTAAAATCTTTCTATCAAATGTTAAAATAAGAATATACCCCACTCAGAAACTGGGATGTTGAATGTTAAAACTTTAGAAACAGCAGCAAAAGGATCTCTCTTCCATTTTTGATTTTATTTGGTTCTGGAAAATGTATTTTGGGGTTTTTTGGGGTACATTTAAATTTATTTAACTAGTCAAATTTTTAAAATCAATTTTTTCTCCAATAAGCAAAAAAAAAAAATTAATAATTATAACACTTGGGATATTAAATGAAAGGTTTAAGCTATTCAAGATACGAGTTATATCACTGAGATATACCACTAGATTAAGACACTCCAAATCTTAGAAAATCTTTACTATCATTTATCATGAAGAAAAAGTTCATGTGACTAAAGGTAAAGCATCATGTCTACAGCATACTTTTAACCGATTGTTAATATATATATATAAAAACACACGGATATAAACATAAAGTCAATGTGACAAAATGTTAATAGCAAACTTAGGTGAAGAGTGTACCATGTCCATTGCACAATGATTCCTTCATCTTTTCTAGAGATTTACAATTTTTCAAAATAAAATAGAAAGTTAGAACACCCTATCCCATTCATTTGAAACGCTACACTGGAGAGGAGTAATTTGAGTAACTTTTTTCCCCTTATGAGTCAGAATATTCCAGTGTCAAAGAACAGAGCCTAAAGTAATAAAATAAGCCCACTTTTTTCAAAAGGTGTGCTACAAAGATGCATAGTTAGTGGTCAAAATTTGGTAGAAAATAAAGTTGTACTATTTTCTTCAGCACTGACTCAAATCAGGAGGCATACTATTTGCTACCAACTGTTTTTGGAAGTGAAGCAATGTGTAGATTGGCATTCTATCAAATAATTTTTCATGTGCAACACTATTCCTTTCAGTACATACACTAGTGATCTATCCATATCAATCTCAATGGATCTTTTACATTCAAAATAATTAACTAGATGAAAAATCACCTCCTCTGCAGCATGAGTTTCCACTAATAAGAAAAATAAAGTTAGCAAGCACTGTCTGCTTTCACATGTGACAATTAGATTCCACCTGGCATCAATATCTTCCATTGATGGAAGTTAAATATTCCACAGTGAACACTACTTAGAATTGTGATGCTGAAAGATGTGAATTCTTTACTCTCCAAACACAATACTTACCATGATCTTTGTGGTTGATTTTACAAGGGTTTCAGAAGTAATGTGACTTGTAACTGTTTATGCTCTGAGAAATGTAAATTTATTCTCTTCTCTGACTTTAGCAACTTATGGTAATCAACTTTTTCCTGGAAAATACTATTCTGTGTTTGCTCTAGAAAATGCCTATTTGTTTTAAAAGTTACCATGCTTAATAACATGCCATAGGAAAAGTTTCAGTGGTTTCAGGACTACCCCCAAAAAGTCAACACTTTAGGAACCAGAGAAAAACAGCTCATTAGTACAATCCGATTTTCAGATATTCAACATCATACTTATCTGAACCTCTCCTTTCTAGTTGCTTAGACAAAATTTGCACATAATGCAAATTCATTTTGTCTTGGTACACAGAGATTTAAATTTAATATATACACTGCAGTGCTTATACTATCAACCTTTGCAATGGTTTTGGCATTTTGTTTTAAACATTAATAGTGTTGATTAGTTTTACCCTCTACTATTTAACAATACAATGAGCCACTTTTAAATAACAGATCTACTATTGTGAAAATTAGAGGTATGATCCAAACTAACAGTATCAAAAACAATCATATTTAATAAACATAAATAATACATAAATGATAGGAAAACAGGAAAATATAACAACCTGCATCCTGTTTTAAATGTTAGCTGACAGCAAATGGCTATTTTAGTCCTTGCAGCATGTACTTAAAAACAAGTTATAGAGGACCCTTAGGGGAAAAAAAGCCTAAGCTTCCTGGCACCAACTATATAATGATTTTTCCATATTACAAGAAAAAGAATTACATCCAGTATTCTGCTGAAAGGTAAATTTTCCTATTAGAAGATAAAGTGAATAAAATATTCAAAACCTTGAACCTCTCTGTCTACCCTCTACTTAAGAAGAAAGTTTTCTCTTTAAAGCTCCCTACAGTGAAAGTAGTAAATAGGTTTTACTATGAACAGAGGTCATGATAAATCTTCCATAAGCCTAAAACAAGAAGTTCAGCTATAGGATATGGACCTGTTACTTGTCTCCCAATCTCAAGCAGTTTCAGAGCCCAAGATCATTGGAATGTGGAAACAACTGTCTGCCTTCAAGGCAATTAGGCTGAAAACAGTACAGGTAATATCTAAATATTGTTTGGACATTGTATTTCTGAGAAACAAAGAACAAATAAAAACCTTTAATTGAGCTGTCTCAGTGTCATAAAATCTGTTTCACTTTTATGCAAATCTGTTTTCATTTTTATAAAAACAGCCAAAGAATGATGTAATCCACAAAGCAGAGGTTTTCTCAAACTTGACAGACAGTAGCACAGAAAATAACGGGTTGAGATTTAAGGGGATTCTGTAAAAATAATTAAAAGACTTGCACTGGCAATTTGGGAAATACATGTAAACAAAATTTTTTCATCATACACTACTTGGTAACACAGGGATTTGTAGGCCATAATTTTAAAGACACTAATACAATGAGCCACTTTTAAATAACAATTAAATAATCTAATTACCTTAGATTTAAGGTAAATGTGGTTAAATATTCATTAGTGCTGATTAAATCAAATTGACCATAGTAATAAGTATTCAACCTCTCAAGGAGGTACAGGTTTTACTCTGCTAAAGCACTTTCTATCTGCTCCCATGAACACTGTGCTTCTTTGTACATGTTTAATATTTTACGCCTTTTAAATAAGTTTTTTTCCCAAGACTGTAAGCTCTTTGAGAACAGCAATATTACCTGACTTTTTTTGTGTGTTTTACCACTTTCTCACCAGCAGCAAAATAAAACTCGAGAGTTTATATGACCTGAGGACACAAGACATACTCAAACTCATCTGATTTCAAATACAGTGTTCTCTCTCTCTGCCAAATTGTTCTCCTAACATATTTACACAATAACAAATCCTCAAAGCGCACACTGCTGAGTCAACCACCTTGAGAACTGAATATTTATGATAAGATGTCTGTCAACTAAAGAAAAAACACTAGCCAGTCACAGTGGCTCTTGTCTGTTATCCCAGCACCTTGGGAGGCTGAGGCAAGAGGATTGCCTCAGGGGTTTGAGATCAGCTTGGGAATCTTGGTTAGACTTCATCTCTACAATAGTTGCACGACTACAGTTTCAGCTACTTGGAAGGCTGAGGCAAAGACTGCCTGAGCCAGTAGGTGGAGGTTACAGGAGTCGTAACCACAACCCTGCAAAAGAGTGATGCTGACTCAAAAGGAAAACAAAAAAAAGCACTATCAAAATTTCTGTATCTATGCTGCTAAGAATCAGCAGGAATTTCAGCATTCTATTAAATAAACAGTATTAAAATATAGCTAAGATAAAGTGTTAACTGCTGAAGAGAGTCTATAAGATAATTAAGAAAGCAAGAAAACTTCATATTTTAATTTATAATTCCCACCATAGATGGCTGCCGGTTACTCATGCTGAATTATCGGTATGTTATTGATTGCACATGACTAAAAATTAAGATTGACTACACAGGCCAATAACTAGTAACACAAGAATAAGTAGAAAGTTACTGCAGTCTGCTACAAAAAACTAATTTTTCTTAATTTACAAAATATCCTTTCTATTTTGATGTAACTATGCAGGAAAGGAATTATTTACATACTCTTCTTAATGTTTTTGGTTTGTGGATGTGGCTGAATTCCTCCAGCTGGAAGTCCATAGTTGCTTATTCGTTGCACAAGACTTGCTACATTCCCATGCCTTTCCCGTTTAATAGGTAAATTGTCATCCTTGGAGTCTGTGTCTCTTTTAATTTCCTACAAAAAGAGGAATCAGTAAAGAGATTAATTGCTATTTTATTGAAATTTAATTATCAAATGTAAAATACGAAAAAACAGCTACAGTAATTACTGCATAAATCACAATGTCGTTTCAACTTTCGGCTGTGTCCAAACATATCTGAAGAATGCAATATATTTTGGTAATAGTGATTCATTATGAGTTTAACTCTTATCAGAACTGAAGATAAAGTTAATGGAAAGGGAGGCTGAAACCTCACCCCCACCCTAACACACAAAGAAACACTGAGACACAGACAAACAATAATTATAAGTTAGGGAAGGCAAACTTTTTATAGAAAGAGCCAGATAGTAAATTTTTTACAAATTTGCAGGCCATACACTCTCTATTCCAGCAATCAACTCTGCATGTATAGTGTAAATACAGTCATATATTTAAATGAATAAACATAGTTATGTTCCATTAAAACTTTATTTATGAACACTAAAATTTTAATTTCAAATAATTTTCATACACCATGAAATATTCTTTTTATTTTTTTCCAACCATTTGTAAAATTCTTAGCTAGCATACTTGGCTCATGAGCCTTATAAAGGCAGGTGGTGTTCAGATTTGTCCTGTGGGCTGTAGTCTGATATCTCCTTCTCTATGTCATATGTATAACAGAAGATATGCAGACTATCATGGAAAAAAAATATAAAATTTTACTGGAAGACATGAGAGAAGACAAAGAAGTTACATGATGTTCAGTGACTGAAAACTCTGTATCATAAAAATGTCAATTGTCCTCTAAAATTGATGCAACAATTCAATGTAATTCCAATAAGTATATCAAAGATTTACAGTAACAACTTAATAAGCTATTTCCAAATGTATATAGTAAAATAAACGCCAAGAACAGCCAAAATACTTCAACAACAATAAAAAAAGAAAGTGGAAGAACTTTTCTTAAACAAGATATAGAGAAAAACTGTAATGATATAATAAAGTGGACGATGTGGTACTACCACAAAAACAGACATACTGATTTAAAAAAATTAGAAAATTCCATAAACAGCCAAACTTAATTTCTAAGAGAAAAAGTGAGGAAAAAAATGAAATCTTAAAATACGTAATGCATGAAAAACTAATGTTCCATATTTAAAAGGGAGAGAATGAAACTGGATTCCTATCTCATATGCTTGATTGCAAAAGTCATAATTTTAACTTGATATATCAAGTATACTTTTTCTAACCTTATACTTTACAACAGAATACTTATATCTCAAGTTTATAAATTCTTATGATTACAGAAGTACTGTTGTGGATTGCTTCAAAAATATCTTCCTAAAAGGATACTTAAAAAACACATTTTCAAATACTTGACAACCTGCTAGTTTTTAATGCAATGCAAAGTAACTATTATTATTTATTATAATGATTGGTAATAACTATAATTTAAAAATCAATGTGGAACAAGAATTAAGAGTACTGGTAACCAATCAAATTCCAAAGTTAAGAGCTGTGCAGTGTCCAAAAGGTATACACACCCCATTAGTAATAATAATGATTAAGAATAAAATGTTTTCTTTCAGTTTCTGTGTACTATTTTTTAAATATTTACATTGTTAAAGTATACTTATTAAGTTATTTGAATCAAAAAGTACACATCTTAGGTATTTCTTTTGGTCTAGGGATACCATGAAATAATGACTGAGACAATTAAGGTATTGTAAATCAAGAAAGTTTGGGACTCTCTGGCAGAAACAATTGAACTTTTTATGCTTCAAAGCTGATTACTGGCTTGGCTCGGTGGCACAGCCTATAATCTCAGTACTTTGGGAGGCCGGGGCAAGTGAATTGCCTGAGTCCACAGGTTCAAGATCAGCCTGGGCAACTTGGTGAGCCCTAGTCTCTACAATAAATCAAAAATTAGCCGGGCATGATAGCGTGCCCCTGTAGTTCCGGCTACTTGGAAGGCTGAGGTGGAAGGATCACCGCAGCCCAAGAGGTAGACACTGGGGTGGCCATGAGTGTGCCACTGCACTCCAGCCTGGGCGACAGAGTGAGACTTCAAACTCAAAATAAATAAATAAATAAAAAAGTTGATTATCTTAGTATGGGTATCAAAACCCACAAATTTTAAAATGACTATCAAAAATTACATGTTAAGAAGTTAAAAAGTTATTACTTTGTAAATAGAAAGAACAGTTCTGGCAATATATATCCACAAATATCAATCACAATAACCAAGAAGCTAAACAAATGCTATTCCTTAACTAAACTCCTGGTTCAATATACACTGACATAAATTTATACTTGTACTACTTGAAATAATATTGCCTTTCTGCTCTTTAGCATTAGAAAAAATGCCATTTACTCATTATTCTATAAACATTTATTAAGAACCTGCTAGTAACAGGCAGGGGCTGCGTATACAAATGTTAACAAGAGAGACTATGTCTTTTGCTCTCACAGTGTTGCATGCTTTACAGAAGAATACAGAAAATAATTGATAATTAAAATTCAATGTAATAAATACCCCCAAACTGAAAACAGCCCAAATATCCATCAACAGGTAAATGAATAAACAATGGAATACTACTCAGCAATAAAAAGTGAGAAATTACTGACATATAAAAACATCTACACATTCTGGTTGAAGGCCAGACACAAAATAAGTACAGTATATTAAAAAATCCTAGAAAATACAAATTAATCTAGATAAAAAGCTAATCAGCAGTTTCCTGGGGCCAGAGTCAAAGAGAGGTCACAGTAAAGGAGCACAAAGGCTCTTTAACAATCGATTTAAAAGTTCTATAACTTCATTGGGCCAGTGGTTTCCTGATTGTTTATAATGGTCAAAATCCATTGAATTTTACATTTTAAATGGATACCATTTATTGTACATGAATTACACAGATCATTTTTAAATGTTTTACAATATGTGCTATAAACAGAAAATACCAGATGCTTAACACAGGAAGTACAGATAATATAAACTCAAGGGTGATAATGTAAATCAGAATGACTTCACAGAGAAAGTGACACCTCTACTGAGACAGAAAGAATAAATGAGAGTTAGCAAGTCACAGAGGAGGGAACAGGAAGAATGTCCTAATAGGAAAGAATGGTGTATAAGCAAACCAGAAGGCAAAGGAAAGCACAGAACTTCTGAGGAACTAAGACAACATTAAGTATAGCTAGAGCATGGAAGGAAAGGAAAAGTGGTAAGGGTGGTAAAAATTAAGAAAAGCATGACAAGCAGAAGACAGATGATATAAGGTTCTCTGAGCTTGGATAGGGAATCTGAACTACAGACCTCACTTAAGGTCACTGACAGGTTCATAAAACCATGACTTTTAGCAAAACAATGTATAAGGAAACCAATTAACATGGGCTAATTGGCATAAACAAGAGTTAAGTACCTACTGGCTTTCTTCTGGTCACAAAATCATCATCATGCTTCTAAATAAAGTCCAAAACACATCTAATACTGAATACTGAAATAAACGTGAACTATACATACACTTAATAAGAATAATAAAAACAAGTAAGATCATTACATACTGTATTTACCTGCTTATTCCAGTTCAGGGTCTCAGGTGGCTACAGCCTATTCCAGTAGCCCAGGGCACCAGGTAGAAACCATCCCTGAACAGGCCACCACTCTAACAGGGCCCACTCACATACACCCAACCTTCACACAGACTGGGACAACGCAGACACACCAATGAATCTAATGTGCACATCTTGGGCGTGTTGGAGAAAACTGGAATACCCAGAGAAAACCCACACAAACATGAGGAGAACATGCAAACTTCACACACAGAGTAGCTCCAGCTGGGAATTTTTTCCTCATCAAAACTGTAACTCAAAGTTACTCAAAGACCAGTAGTGTATTATAAAGATGATGGAACCTTACCACAGGATTTTAAAAGGCAGAAAACAGAAAACATCACTCCAGTCAAAAGTAAATGAAAGGGGGACAAGAGTAGAGGCAAGTATACCAGGTGAGAGCTGAATGTGCCCCGAGTAGTGACAGAAGGGAAAAATTCTGAAAGATTCAGAAAATATTCAAGAGACAGAATCTTGATAATTCATCAGATATGACCTAAGAATAAAGAGTCAAAGATGATGTCCAAGTTCCTGACTTGGGTAACTGCTCAGCTGCCATTCACTAAGACAGGAAATGATTCAAGAAATTGAGAAGACAAGTCACAAATCAGGAAAAAATATTTGCAGAAGACATATCTGATAAAGGACTGCTATTCAAACTATACAAAGAAATTTTTCTTTTTTTGAATTGGTGTCTCACTCTGTTGTCCAGGCTATTCCCACAGCCTCAGCCTCAATCCTTCAATCTCAGTAGTCCAAGTACCCGGAACTACATGCGTGCACCATCACGCCGAGCTAATTTTTGATTTATTGTAGAGTAAAGGTCTCATCAAGTTGCTAGGCTCGTCTGAAACCCAATTCTCTAACCTCCGCCTCCCAAAGTGTGGGGATTATAGACATGAGGCACCGTGCCCGACCCAAACTATACAAAGAAATTTTAAAAGTCAACAATAAAACAGTATTTTATAAAAATAGAAGTCAGCCTGAATTTTTTTTAAAAATGAGCAAAGCATTAAAAAAAAAATTCCTATGATCCCTCCTAGATTCCCTATTCCCACACAAAAAAAGGGGGGGGGCGTGCTCTGCCTCTGCCATCAAGAAACTTTATATTCAAGCTTCTGGTTCTTTTTGTGACTAAAGATTTAATAGGTACATCACTAAAATATAAGCCCCATGAAAGAAGGGATTTTGTTTTATTGCATTTCTACTGCCTACCACAGTAGTACCCAGTAGGCACTAAAATATTTAAATAAACCACTATGCACAACGGTAAAAACAGCAAAGCATGCGACATCTGTATAATACACTTATCCAGAAACAGACCAAACCAAATACAGAAATTCTACATAAAATAAACCATTTGAAATCAGTAAGGGCCGGGCTAGGTGGCTCAGCCTATAATCCCAGCACTTTGGGAGGCCGAGGTGAGTGGACTGCCTATGGGTTCGAGACCCGCCTGGGCAACTTGATGAGACCTCATCTCTACAACAAATCAAAAAATTAGCCGGGCGTGGTAGCGTGCGCCTGTAGTTCCAGCTACTTGGAAGGCTGAGGCGGAAGGATCGCCGGAGCCCAGCAGGTTGAAGCTGCGGTGGCTGGAAGCGACCACTGCACTCCAGTCTGGGCGACAGAGTGAGACTCCAACTCAAAAAAAAAAAAAAAAGAAATCAGTAAGAAAAAGAAAAGAGAATTCTTTAGTAAATGATGTTGGGGCAACTAGCTAGACATATGGACAAAATTAACATGGATCTCATACTAAAGTAAATCCCAACTGGTCCAAAGATTGGATTATAAAAAATAAAATAAGAACTGTAGTAGAAGAAAAGTGAGCATTTCTTCTTAACTTGGGAGTAAGTAGATTGATTTCATGCCTTCCTAAGTATGACAGAGAACCAAGAAAGAAAATATTTACAGCTCTAACTGTAAATTAAACATCTGCATGGCAAAAGCCCCCATATAAAAGTTAAAAAGCTGAAAAAAAAAAACCCCAACAAAATAAAAAGTATCAGTGGGGGCCAGACATGGTGGCTCAAACCTGTAATCCCAGCACTTTGGGAAGCCAGGGTGAGGGGACTGCCTGAGCCCACAGATTCGAGAACAGCCTGGGTAACTTGGCAAGACCTCATTTCTACAATAAATCAAAAATTAGCCAGATGTGGAAGCATGTACCTATAGTTCCAGCTACTTGGAAGCTAAGGTAGAAGGATCGCCTGAGCCCAACAAGTCGACCCTGGGGTGGTTGTAAGCATGCCACTGTACTCCAGCCTCAAAAAAAAAAAAGTAAGACTCCAACTCAAAAAAAAACAAAAAGTATCAATGGGTTTACTACTTCAAGAACTTCATATCACTAAGAAAAAGTCAGTATCTCTTTTTTAATGGGTAAAACCCGTAAAGAGGTAATTCACAAAGGAAACCAGAAATGAACATTAAACGTATGAAGACTGAGACCCTAACAAAAATAAATAGCACTACTTTTATAAGATCTACCCTATAAACCTGAAGTTTTTAAAAATACTTGACAAACCTGCTAAAAGGTAATATATTAAAATGTATCCCAAAAGCTAGTGTGCATAGCCTCTGATTAACACATCTACTTCTAGAGATTTGTCCTATGGAAATAAATTGACAAGTGCCTGAAGAAGCAAGTATATATGTGAATGTTTACAACAGCATACTGTCTATGATAGTAAACTAGAAGCTTTAATAGGTAAATATTTGAATAAACTACAGTAAATCCATTTGATAAAATATAAGGTAGTCATTAAAGAATGACATATCTATTTTAGAGTGATTTCTGAATCATAATGTTGAATAAAGCAAATCAGTTTTACAATATCACTGTATATACAAAACATGTTTTTGTTAAAAATGCATGCTACCCAGAATTTTTTTAGCCAATAACATGACAAGAATATACATTTAAAGTATGAACTAGGGACAAATGTAAGTAAAGAAGAAAATTTTATTTTTATTGTTGCACCCAATTTTCTTGACTTTGAACTCCCATGTGATACCAGGTACAAAACTAACCTTTGTCACTTTCAAAAAAAAAAAATACTTAATGAGTTCCAGGGTGGGGCCCTTGACACAGTAGTGTCCCATATTTTCTCCAGTGAGAGACAGCTAGTTCACAGGTACCATCTGCCCACTCCATGCAGCTTCCTTACACAGTTGATACCCTAGCCATTCCCATGTCCTACACCCAACCACCACATATCAAATGCCATCCCTTTCTTCTGTCAGGCAGCCTCTTCATGCTAGCATATAAATTTACTCATTGTTATGTACTGTTTCCACAGGAAAGAAGTAAATCTACTTCACAGGAAACACATCTCCTTGGAAAGAATCGAACGGACAGTACACCTGGTTTTCACATTCCCTCCCTTTCATTCTCCAGTTGTTCTCCTTCCCCTTTCTCTAGTCAACTCTTGGTCTCTTCCTAATGCCTCTTTGTGCTTACTGGAACCACTCTGGTTTCTTGGATGTAAGAAACTTAGAGTCTAGTTCTTTGTATACCTACCTGTCTCAACATTGCACTTGCAGTTTATCCACGTAAGGACCCAGTCTAAGAACAGCAAGAACAGGCACATTTGTTTTCAATGAGTGTAGGAGCACACCTTCCCAGACTTCTCCAGGTATTTATATCCACCAAATGTTAACCAGTTGTTACTCTCTAAATGATTGGATTTCTGGTGAATTTGCCTTTTTTATACAGTTCAGAATTGTGTAATGCTTGCTTTAAAAAAATGCATATCATTTTAAAATGAGAAAAAAAGTTTATTTTGGAAAAGTTATTTTTCACAATTCTCTACCCACTTAAAATATAAAATCATGGAGGATATATAAAACATTTCACAGTGTAGACTACTTTATTTTTATTGGTAATGCACTTAAGGAAACAGTCTTTGATTTGCTATTATTAACACATAACAAATCAACATGTGAAAACCTCACAGTTTTCAAACTGCACTAAGTTGTTTTGCTTTGGTTTGGTTTTTTGCATCAAGGTCTCAATCTATCACACAGGTTGGAATGCAGTGGCACAACCACTGCTCACTACAGCATTAACCTTCTGGGCTCAGGCGATCCTTCTGCCTCCAGTCTCCCGAGTAGCAGGGAGGCGTGACTACTTTTTTCATTTTTTTGTAGAGACAAGGTCTCCCTATGCTGTCCAGGCTGGTCTTGAATACCTGGACTCAGGCAATCCTTTCATCTCAGCCTCCCAAAGTGCTAGGATTACAGGCTTGAGCCACTGCACCCCAGCAGTATTTCAAAATAATAAAAACACAGAATCTACATGGTCTGGTAGTTACAACCTCAACATGCAAAGAGTATTCATTTTGAATTCTCCTCTCTTCCTCATAAGCTACCTACATTGAAAAAAATAAAAGTCACACTTCTGAGAGTTATTGTTACTTTCTAGTACAGGAGAATAACTTGATGTTCAAATCCTGCTCCTCTAGGAAAATAACTCCAATTTGAACAAATGTGGTAGAGGACAGGTTCAGGAAACAGATGACTTAGGTACAAATCCTAGTTCCATTATGTTCACTAGTTACATAAACTTGGACATTTGTGTTATCTTTAATAAAAATTAACCATGTGAATATATTAATTCATTACTCAAGATACAGAATCATTTTAGGGACCTTCAATATTCTCTGAGACATAATCATATCCAAGAATATCAGATATAATAAATTTTCTGAGGACAAAAGACACACGAAAAGGAGAAAACACGAATTAAAAATTTTATAGTCTACCATGAACAGAAAAAACTCAGGTTTACAGCCTCCCAAATCCACAGTGCGAACTAAGATGTTATCACAAGCACCAAGTAACCTCAAGGCTCTAAGCAAAATAACAAGTAGGGAGAGGTTTGCTTTGGTGTCTACCACCCCACTACAATCCTCTACCAGTAAAAACACACATATACTCACCAACTACTCTAGTTTGTGGGCACATAGTACCTCCAGAAGACTACTCTTTGGCTATCATCTTCAAGAGCATATTTTACGAAGTATCTACAAAGTGTTAGTAAAGCTTTCAGTGTTCCTTCCTTCCCCTCTCCCTTATTCACTTTTCCCTAAATAGTCAATAAATAAAATACATATTAACATCGCAGTATTTATTTTCTATCAGCTTTACTTCTTTTCCTGACTTTGAAAGCGACTCCAGGAGAGTCAGTAAAAAAAGAGTCCTCACTTCAAGAGTAATCATGTATGGACAAAGCAAACTCCGAAAAACTCTGAATCTCATTCTCCAAATAAGAAAAGCTTCACGCACAACAGATAACATCAACATAAAACTGACCAAAAATATATATATGTATACAAATATGAATAAAGTCCATATAGCTAAGAATATATATTGATTGGTTTCATAAATAGAAAGTAATATAACAAAAGAGGATACAAAATTGGAATATATAAATGAATAATAGGGAACTAAAAAAAGGCTAGAAAGAATATAGCTATTTTTCATCTATTAAGGTAATCAAAGACACTTAACTTTGATCGCACTAACCAAAAACAAGTAACTAAAAAGACAGTCAACAAAATTCACAACCCACTCCTTCATGCTGTAATATATCCGTACATTTGGTTATCTAATCATGGCCAGGGCATTATCATGATTTAAAAATAGAAAGCAATTAACTTGTATTTCATAGGATCAAAGGTCACAAAGAATAATAAAAACCAGGTGAGAGGTCAAAAATTTCTTTTTATTTCTCAAATGAAAGAGAGGTTACCTAATCACCAAATTCCTTAAACAAGAGTAATAGTTCTTCTGCTTAAGCAAATTAAACTCTAAGGGATATACTTTATTTTTAATTCAACATTCAGGATTTCCAAAAGTATTAACATAAAACTAATTCCTCCTACTTTACAGAAGCATAATCAGATGACATGAAAAAGAGATATTACTAAAGAATAAGGAAAATAAGCAGAATTAAATATTTGTTATATGCCTACTGTTGTAGCTTTGGCTGAGTTACTTCAGACTCGTATCTTTAAAGTTAGTCTAGAAATGACTGTCTTATGTTTCTAACTAAACAAAATGGCCTACCTACCTAATATCTAAAGTTTTTATTTTGTTTTTTGGGATGTAAGTGATAATATGTAAGAAATGGTTCAGAAGAAACTACCTCAAGCCTCTTGATTTCCCTTTTTATTATGATTAAATTAGACATTCACATCACTCTTAAGTTCAAAATAAAATGACCAAGAAAAAAAGCTTCCCTAATATCAAATCAATAAATACCTTCTAAATGTCAATATATCAAGACCAGCAAGGAAGACAATGACAGATCTAATGCAGCAGGGCTATTTTGAAGGTTTCTAAACTTCTCTTTCCAAACATACTTTTTGCTATAATTGCTGTCTCCACTTTGGACAAGGAACTCCCTATTTAAACTGTCCCTCCCCCATTTAGAAAAAGCAAAAGAAAGAAGCAGGGAGTTACATCAATTCATTGTCAATGGCATCCTACTCCTCTCCTTTTGTTCTATCCCAAGAATGTTGGTGAGAGCCAAATGAAGTATAGGGGAAAAAACACTTAAGAATGCCTTTTATTCATATTCTAACAGACATACCCCAATGATTGAAATAAATTGAAAATATTCCAATATTTGGTCACATAATATTTGTTAATATAAATATTATTATTTGCACTTTTAGCCCTAGAAGAAAGGATTTTAGAATAAGAATTGCAGGAAATGAGGACTAATGTGTCTATGATTTCCTCTGATGGAAAAGATATCAGGTCTACAAGGAGGTCCTCTCTCAAGACTGCTAGGCTCCTTGAGGCCACAGGTGACAGTTGACAAGCAGACAATTAGTGCTGAGTCCAAGAAAAGAGCAAGAGACACCTGAGAAATCTAGCTTCTAGCACTCATGCTTTCCTGATACCTGATTTACATTATTACTGCAGTAGTAATCAATTTGAATACCTTAGCAGAAACAGAGGTTATTAACTCCTTAAGAGGAAAAATCAAAATTTAACTTTCCAGATTAAGTCTAAGGCAAACATTAAGAAGACTTATATAATGTCTTACATTTTGATTTACAGTGTGAAAGCTAGTATACAGAGTGGGGGAATGGGTTTCAAATAATTCAGTTTAAAAGATGTCCTACAGAAAATAGTCTTAAAGCTATCTACCAAATTTCTATTTTTGGAAGGAGATTGGGAAGGACTATAAAGGAAAAAACTATACTTTTTCACAACAGATACTTCTATACTGCTTGAGTTTTGTTTCAATATGTATTATCTCTTTTTGTTTATTTATTTTTTGTTTGTTTGTTTCTTGAGTCAGGGTCTTACTCTGTCTCCCAGGCTGGAATGCAATAGCATGATCATGATGATCACAGCTCACGGCAGCTTTGACCTCCTGGGCTCAGGTGATCCTTCCACCTCAACTCCCGAAGTAGTTAGGAGTACAGGCATGCGCTACCACACTCAGCTAATTTTGTTTTATGTATGTATGTATATGTGGAGACGAGGTTTCACTATGTTGCCCTGGCAGGTCTTGAACTCCTGGGTTCAAGCAATCTGCACACCTCAGTCTCCCAAAGTACTAGAATTACAGGTGTGAGCCACTGTGCCCAGACTCAACATATATCATTTCTATGCTATTTTTTAATAAAAGATTTAGTGTACCTACAATAACAGTGCTATGTCAAATTGCTACAGGGTATTTGGTAAAAGATGCATCTGTTGTAGGCGCACACAAACAAATCTAAACGCTTATACATCTTTTCCAGCACTTCGTATGAAATTATTTATGCAACTCACTGAATATAGTATATGTATGATTTATAACAGTATTACCTAAAATAACCCAAGTCACAGAACTACTCTTAATCAGTGTATTAAATAGTTAATGCTTTAACAGTATGTAACAGAAAATGTACTATGATATATCATGAATAACTGTACACAACTTTGACACTTCATCTACTGTTTTTTGGGGAGAGGTTACCCCTTTCCAATTTATTTCTTACTCAAGCAACATATCGTACATGAGTGGAAATCAAGCTCTGGTTTCTTAACAGTCAAGATCTTCCTCTCTTGCCCAGGTTGGAGTACACTCGTGGCTCAATGCAGCCTGAACTCCACGGCTCAAGTGATCTTCCCACCTCAGTCTCCTAAGTAGCTAGGACAGGCACATGCCACCATGCCCAGCTATAACCTCTTTATGTTTTGTAGATACAGAATCTCGCTATGTTGCTGGTCTCAAAATCCTGGCCTCAAGTGATCCTCCCACCTCATCCATACGCATTTAACAACCACTTAAGAAAAACAGCTATTCCTACACCATTTTTAAAAGAAAAAACTGTTTTATAACTGTGAGTGCTTAGACTGAGTAAACCTTACTGAAGGACAAAAGATGTGCAATACAATCTATGTTAAAATGCCCCACCACATTTGTCTTTATAGAAAGGCAAAGTAGATATTTCCCTATTCCTCCAGCTAAGTACAGTTTAAAACTCAGAATTTTACATATTTACAAGTAAATAAATGCATAAATTCTTTTTTTTTTTTTTTTTTGAGTTGGAGTCTCACTCTGTCACCCATACTGGATTGCAGTGGCCGCTCCCGGCCACCCTAGCCTCGACCTGCTGGGCTCCGGCGATCCTTCCGCCTCAGCCTTCCAAGTAGCCGGAATTACAGGCATGCGCTACCACACCCGGCTGATTTTTTGATTTATTGTAGAGATGAGGTCTCGCTGCCCAGGCAGGCCTCGAACCTGCGGGCTCAGGCAATCCACTCACCTCAGCCTCCCAAAGACGCGAGATTACAGGCTGAGCCACCGAGCCCGGCCTATCTGCATTTCTTAAAAGAAAAGAGAGCTAAAAGATGATGAAAAAATAAACAAAACTTGGCAACTAACTGATATTGGCAGAAGTTAAAAACTACAGAACTGATACAAAGAAGTGTCATACTAAACATAAAATCATAAACTATGATCTAAGTTTAATAAGGAATAACATAGTTAATTGCCTACAACTTTCCTATTTAAATCTTGATTCCTCTGCACTAAAAATCTCAGCCTCCACTGCCCATTCTGTAAACACCATTTCTCATTCACATTGGAAAAAAGGAGAAATACATAAGTGGGAAAATTTATTTTATCTGATATCATCTCTGTATAACACTTTCTATATCACTGCCCTATTGTAACCAGTTCAGATTCTTCTCAAACCAGAGGCTCTAAAATCAGGTAAAGAAAGTATACATTACACCATCACTGATGAAAAGGATTTCATGAATACAGTACCAGTCAACACATGTACTTGGTGTGGTAGACATTACTAACACTCACTAATTGTTTCTAGTTCCGCTACCCTTTTAAAGATACATAACAAGATCATATATTCTTGCTCTTTGATGGCACATGTAACTACATCATTGATTTGGCCAATGAACTGCAAACAGAAGGAATATGCACTATTTTCATAGGAAAGCATTTAAAACTAGAACGTGATTTTCTGTGCTCTCTTGCCCTGCTTCAATAATCACAGAAGCACAAGTTGACTAGAACTCACCAAAAGACTGAACTAGCAGCCTAGAAGATTGTGCCACCACGTGAAAAGAAGCCCAGAGACTTAGCTCAACAAACTTTGTATGAAACAGTCTCTAGTGCTCAAGTAAAAGGAAGAATCGCACACCTCTCACTTTAGATCAAGAGCTAGAAATGATTAAGCTTAGTGATAAAGGCAGTGTTGAAAGTTGAGATAGGCCAAAAGCTAGGCCTCTTGCACCAAACAGGCAAGTTGCAAATATGAAAGAAAAGCTCTTGAAGTGAACATACAAATGATAAGAAAGTGAAACAGCCTTACTGTTAATATACAATGTTTCCTTAAGCCAAAATCTAATCCAGAGCAAGACCCTAACTCTCTTCAATTTATGAAGGCTGCAAGAAGCAATGGAGTTGCAGAAGAAATGTTTGAAGCTAGCAGAGGTCGGTTCATGAGGTTTAAGGAAAAAAAAGACATCCCCATAACATAAAAATACAAGGTGAAGCAGTAAGTGCTTATGGAGAAGTTACAGCAAATTATTCAGAAGATCTAGCTAAGAGAATTGATGGACTCATTAAACAGATTTTTCAATGAAGATGAAATAGCTTTCTACTAAAAGAAGGTGCTACCTAGAAATTTCATAGCTAGAGAGGAGAAATCAATGCCTGGCTTCAAGTTCAAAGTACAGGCAGATTTTCTTGTTAAGGGATAATGTAGCTGGTACTTACGTTACCAACACTCATTTACCATTCTTAAAAGAATTATGCTAGCTGGGCTCGGTGGCTCAGCCTGTAATTCCGCGCCTTGGGAGGCTGAGGTGAGTGGATTGCCTGAGCCCGCAGGTTCGAGACCCGCCTGGGCAGGTGAGACCTCATCTCTACAATAAATTTTTTAAAAAATTAGCCGAGTGTGGTAGCGCGCACCTGTAGTTCCAGCTACTTGGAAGGCTGAGGCGGAAGGATCGCCGGAGCCCAGCAGGTCAAGGCTGAGTGAGACTCCAACTCAAAAAAAAAAAAAAGAAAAAGAATTATGCTAAATCTACTATGCCTGTGCACTATAAATAGAACAACAAAGCCTGGGTCACAGCACATCTATTTACAATATGGTTAACTGAATATTTTAAGCCCACTGTTAAGAACCACTGCTCAGAAAAATATATACCTGTCAAAATATTACTGCTCACTGACAATGCATCTCGTCACCCAAGAACTCTGTTGGAGATGAACAAGAAAATTAATGCTTTCATACCTGCTAACATAATATCCACTCTGCAGTCCATGGATCAAGGAGTCACTTCAACTTTCAAGAATTTATTATTTAAGAAATACATTTCATAAGGCTACAACTGTCATAGATAATGATTCTTCTGATGGATCTAGAAAAAGTAAATCGAAACGTTCTGGAAAGAATTCATCATTCCAAATGCCATTAAGGACATTCATGATTCATAGGAAGAAGTCAAAACACCAACATTAACAGGAGTTTGAACAAGTTGATATCAACATTCATGGATGACTTTGAGGGATTCAACACTTCAGAGAAAGAAGTCACTGCAGATACAGTGAAAATAGCAAGAGAATAAGAAGTACAAGCGGAGCCTCAAGATGTAACTGAATCATTGCAATCCAATGATCAAATTGAACAGATGAGGTGCTGTTTCTTATAGATGAGTAAATAAAGTAGTTTCTTGATATAGAATCTACTCCTGGCGAAGATGCTATAAACATTGTTAAAAGAACAAGAAAGGATTAAGAATATTACATAAACTCAGTTGATAAAGTATTGGCAAAGACGGACTCCAATTTTGAAGTAAGTTTTATTGTGGGGAAAATTCTATCAAAGAGGCCGGGCAAAGCAGATGCCTATAATCCCAGCACTTTGGGAGGCCAAGGTGAGAGGACTGCCTGAGTTCATGGTTTCGAGACCAACCTAGGCAACTTGTGAGACTTCATCTCTACAACAAATAAAAAAATTAGCCAGGTGTGGTGGCACATGCCTGTAGTTCCAGCTACTTGGAAGACTGAGGTGTAAGGATCACCTAAGCCTAGCATGTCACGGCTGTGGTGGCTACGAGCATGCCGCTGCACTCCAGTCTGGGCAACAGAGTGAGACTAACTCAAAAAAAAAGAAAAATTTTATCAAAGAGTATCACATGGTACAGAGAAATCCTTCATGAAAGGAAGAATGAATCAACGCATCAAGCTTCACTGTTACCTTATTTTAAGAAACTGCCATAACCACCCAAACCTTCAGCAATCCCCACATTATCAGTAAGTAGCTATCAATATTTAGGGTCCATATTTAAGATCTCCCAGCAGCAAAAATATGGTGAAGCACTTGCTGAAGTTTCAGACAATTGGTAGTGTGCTTAGCAATATTTTAAAATTAAGGTACGCACTTTTTTTAAAAGATATAATGCTATTTCACTCTTAATAGACTGCAGTATAGTGTAAATATAACTTTTAGATCACTGGGAAACCAAAAAATCCATGCAATTTGTTTTTATGGCCATAATTCACTTTATGGCAAAATTCGCTTTACTGTGGTCTAGAACTGAACTCGCAGTAGTATTTCAAAGGTATACTTGTAACAGGATGAAGTATAGTCAGCACTCTGTACCTACAGGTGCCACATCTGCAGATTTACCAGTCGTGGACAAAACAAACAACAATTTATATAACACACTGTATTATATACTATTTAAAGTATAGGAGAAGATGTGTGTAGGTTATATGCAAGAAGGACTACGTCATTTTATATAACAGACTTGAACATCTGCAAACTTTGATCTCCACATGGATTCCTGAAAAACAATCCCTCTTAGATACTCAGAATCAATGTGTTCAAACTTTAAGGTGAAACTACAACTAAAATAAACACAAATGAATCCAAAGAATATTAACTAAACATCCAAGCTATAAAGATATTCTGTTAACAACTACTATGCACACTGGAAAAGCAAGTGAGTCACACACTCTATGTAGCCTTCCTAAAAGAACTCATAATGATAATCTCATGAGGCCAGAAGATGAGGCAGGATATAAAAAGAACTAATATATAGAAAACGCCGGGCACGGTGGCTCAAGCCTGTAATCCCAGCACTTTAGGAGGCCAAGGCAAGTGTACTGCCTGAGCCCGCAGGTTTGAGACCAGTCTGGGCAATATGGTGAGACCTTGTCTTCACAATAAATCAAAAAATTAGCCAGGCGAGGCAGTGCGAGCCTGTGGTTCCCACTACTTGGAGGGCAGAATTGCAAGGACTGCCAGAGCCCAGCAGGTCGACGATGGGGTGGCTGTGAGCATGCCACTGCACTCCAGACTGGGCAACGGAGTGAGACTCCAACTTAAAAAGAAAGAAAGAAAACAAGACAATTATAACCAATGTGTAAATATACAGGGCTTACTGTTTTTCCTTCTCTAAACTATTAAGATTTTTACTAGTTTGTAATGGGTTTAAGAGTCTTAATTGTTTTCTGGCAGAGGTGACTAAAATATTTACTTTAAAAGGTATGTTTCTTGGTAGGTGAAGGGTAATTGCTACTTTGGCAGATAAATGCTGTAATTGCTGAAACTCTGAAAGCATGATCTAATACATTTTGCTGCTGAAAGAGCAACAAAATATAATGAAAAGACCTGTGAGGCAACTATATCAGACTTCGGTTCAGATTCTATGCTTTATTAGCTACCCAACAGTGGACAAAATCATTTAACCTCTCAGCCTAAATGTCACTAATTTTTTTTTTTTTTTGAGCTGGAGTTTCATTCCATCTGCCCAGGCTGGAGTGCAGTGGCACACTCATGGCTGCCCCAGTGTCAACCTACTGGGCTCCGGCAATCCTTTCACCTCAGCCTTCCAAGTAGCCGGAACTACAGGCACATGCTGCCACGTCCGGCTAATTTTTTATTTATTATACAGACAAGGTCTTGCCAAGTTGCCCGGGCTGGTCTCGAACCCACGGGCTCAGGCAATCCACTCGCCTCGGCCTCCCAAAGTACTAGGATTACAGGCTGAGACACCAAGTCCAGCCAAAATGTCACCATATTTCAAATGCAGCTATTACCATCATACTTCTTTCACAAGGATACCATAGGCTCAAATGAGAATATCTACAGCAAAGTTGCTTTATAAATAACATAATGTCACCCAACTGCAAACTATTATGTATTTTAAAAAGTAGACAGGTAGATACACACAAACATATACAAACATATAAATACAGTGTTATCCAGCAGGACACAAAGCAACAATGAGAGGTACTCAGAGTCTATTTTCTTAAATTCAACAGAGTGAAAATGTTACCTAAACCACTTTAATTTTAAAATATATCTATTTATTAATATTTAAAGATTAAATTCCACATAGGAATAGCTAGAAATTTAACTGAAAATACTTACCTTAACAAAATTATCAGGAAACATTCCTCTTCTCCCATTTAGTTCTCCTTCTAGCCATCCTTCCTCCTGTAATTTTTTCACATTCCTGATGATTTCTCCAACTCGAATAGTTAATTCGTCATCGTGTACAGCATCATAGTCATACTCCACAATATAGTCAACTAAAAAGGGGAGAAAAAGAAAGTGTCTAAAATCTAATTCATGAAACACTATAAACTGTATTAATAAACTTAAAACTAAAGAATCTATTTAGCAACATTGTTTAATACTACAGAGATATTGTCAACCCTTGTCTCAATGATTTTAAATACTATTTAGTTACATCAGTAAATTTCTTGAATACTTTAGTATAGAGCACAATACAGCTATTAAGTGGAAGCCTCAACAGAAATACAATGCATAATTCACGCCATCAATTTCTCACAATCAGATGTATATCCTTTGTAGCAGACAGATTCTGAGGTAGTCCCCATGATCCCACCCCCTGCCAGATATTTACATCCTTGTGTTAATTCCTTCCCCTTGAGTGTGACATGTGACAGGTGACTGAATTCCAACCAATAGAATATGACAAAGATGAGGGATTGTATGTAATTACATAAGATTGTAATGCCCATCTTGCTAGGATACTCTCTCCCTTGCTGGCTTTAAAGACACAAGCTTTGTCACAAGCTGGCCTATAAAAAGGACCACAAGCAAGCAACTGAAGGTCTCTGGCTGACAGGCAGCAAGAAATTGAGGCCCTTACTCTAACCACATGGCAATAACAGGATGATGCCAACAACTACATAGTTTGTAAATAGATCCTTCCCCAGATGAGAATACAACCCTGGTAAATACCTTCATTACAACATTGCAGAGGGCCCAGCTAGCCACACCTATACTTTAAAACTACAGAAACTATGAGATAATAAACGTATGTTATTCTAAGCTGCTAAGTTTTTGTGCTAATACTATATGGAACAACAGAAAATGAATATACTCTAAAATGAAGATTAAGTATTTTTACCTTCTTTAAGTATAGGATTTTAGATTACAAGATCATATAATTAATACTATATAGCATTCAATGAAAGAAAAACAATATCATATTTCCTGTTCAAGATAGCAGACTAGCCATAGTCCCATTCATCTTTTCTTCCTTCTACAAGAATGCTTAAAAAAAGAAAAGACATTACACATACAACTACAACCAAAAAGACAAAGAAAAGGGAGTATGGCAAGACATTATTGTTTGTCAAACCAACAAACAATCCCTCATTGTCCATTCCTCTCCTTCCTTTCTTAGAGTACCCAGATTTTGTTCAAATATTCTAAAATCCTGCATTTTACAAGTGTGGCTTCTCTCAGCCCCCAGGGGGTTAAATCTTGACTAGTCTAGACCAGTACTTCTCAAATACTAAGTACAATCAAGTTATCTGGAAAATCACGTATAAACACAGACTCTGCGTAGGACACCTAATGCTACTGCTCAAAGAGGCAAAGGTCTAGCGATAGTCCTTTTATAGTAAATCTAATCACTTACAATTACACACTAAGAGAAAAACCTTTCTGGGAAGGTTTCATTTGTTCACAAAAAAAAAAACATAAAGAAGGAATGGCCTATTGGAGACTTAAAATGTTTTTTAATAAGGATGTGATACCCATAACCAATGAGACAAGAAAAAAAAGTATGACAAAGATAGAAGAGGAGAAAGATGAAAATGACCTGAATCTTTGCTGGATTCATCAAACTGCTAGATTAATCAACCCAGAACTTGTTACAAAAAGCAGTTTTTTCTTAATTTATAAGTCAATTTTAGAGAGGATTTCTGTTTGCAGATGAAAATGTCAACACAGTGAAGAAAGCAGCAGAACATTTTAATAAATTTCTGAAAGCAGACATATAGCTTATAAAGTCAAGAAGGGGAAGAAGCCTAGAGAACTAAAAGGAGCTATAAATGAGATAGCAAGCTGCTCTATAGAATTACACAAAGGCCAGAAATTCAGAAAAGGTGGGTTCAATGAAATGTAGAGCTGAAAACAAAAATTATTCAATTTCTATGTGGAGGAGCTGATACCCATTATCAACCACAATAATTGAGACAAAATGCTAAGCAGACAGGCAATTTTTTCTCCCAACACACACAAAAAAGATTAATCTACAAAAATAAAACTAGTTTGAGGAAATTATTTCAGTTTGTAAACCATATTACTTTGCCCCCCAGATACCCCCTAGAGTTTTTCTCTCATGTTTGGTCTAGACCATTTGTTCCTTAAATTTGTTACATATTTGGCTCCACTATTTCTTGGATTTTGTGTCTTCCTCTGTTTTGGTTCATATTTTATATACCCAGCTACTATGGATGAATGCTAGTTTCTCTGAGCAGTAATTACTGAGAAATTTAGAAGTCCCTCAAGGTGCAACTTGACCTAATAATTCCAATATAAAACTCTATAAGTCCTACCAACATAAACAGAGTTCCCAGTCAGCTTTTTATTTATTATTTATTCTTAACCCTTTGCACTCGGATGTCCCCTCTGCGGGGGCATCTTAAATCTAGTAAACCACACAGATGTTCCCTCTCAGGGGACATAAACTAACTGCTGGTGATTACACAGGACAAACTTATGCCAGGGTAAATTTCTCAAAAATATATGTTTCCACCAGGCTCAGTGGCTTAGCCTGTAATCCTGCACCTTGGGAGGCTGAGGTGAGTGGATTGCCTGAGCCCACGGGTTCGAGACCTGCCTGGGCAACTTGGTGAGACCTCAACTCTACAATAAATCAAAAAATTAGCCGGGCGTGGTAGTGCACGCCTGCAGTTCCAGCTACTTGGAAGGCTGAGGCGGAAGGATTGCCGGAGCCCAGCAAGTTGAGGCTGCGGTGGTCAGGAGCGGCCGTTGCACTCCAGTCTGGGCGACAGAGTGAGACTCCAATTCAAAAAAAAAAAAAAATATATATATATATATTTCCTTGAAGTTTTCTATTCAAATTGCATGAAAAAACAAATAAAGAGATGGAATATATACTGAGATATGATCAATTGGTTGAGAATGGTTTCAGGAATCACAAGTGCATCCTTCCACATCGTCTTCAAACAACAGATTGAACAATAAATTACATATTATAAATGTAGGAGGAAGAAAACAAGACTATTGTCTAATCAAATAGAAAAACACCAGGTGGAAAATGTCACATTACTACTACACAACACATATCAATGAACCTGCAATGCAAGTTGGTGACTGTTTCACATGTTAGAAAAATATAAAATTTTGTTTTTTTTGTCATAAATAAGTTCCTCAATGTTCAAAATTCCACTATAAACCAAATATCGTTGCAACAAAATAATTGGTTCTAATGCTATGCTACTTAAAATGAAGTGATTTGTTTTATTCACTATTTCATTAAAAAGTGCAGTCAAGTTGCTGGCAGATGACCCATGAGTTGTCTCCCAGTGCAAAGAGTTAAATACGAGTAGACAATAGTTGATCATGAAAGACCATGATAAACTGAAAAACTATTCCTAGAGTGGGAACTTGGAGACTAAGCAGAAGAGGGAATCTGAACAAGGATAGGGAGTGACAACAGAGATAGGAGATCTGTTACATCCAGAAGGATTGATCTAATTAGTAAAATATATTAAGAATAATGGGAGCTAAGTTTCTCTACACCAGAGAAGGCAAATACATAAAAGGAAAAAGCTAGTTTAAATCCTGTGATACTGAATTGTAATGGAAAACATCAGCACGAACTTAAGTGTTTCAATACAAACACAAAGAAATAAGCATAGCTATAAATGCATGTATACACAGATACATATTTATTTATATATTATCCTCTCTACCTCTATCCACTGAATGTATTATACCAGAAACCAACAACATTTCAATAGCAACAAACAAACCAAAGGCTGATATATTAAATATTACTTTCTACTAAAAGAAACCAGAAATCTTTGGGAAAACAGTTAATTCCAGAGTTAGGCAGGAAAAGTACAAGATAAGCCTGGAACATCATGTTGTAACAGAAACCAAGTCAGGTCTCAAAGAAATGAAAGGATAGCAAACCGACCTAGAGATATGAAATCAAACCGGCTTCTACTGGCCAAATCAAGGTAATGTGAGCATCAAAATAATGCAGTTAACAAAATATACTCCACTGAATAAAATAAGAAACCATGAGTCCATACAGATTATAAATCAATGTTCATTTCTAAAATTTTAAGGGTGCATTGCGATTAAGTAGGAAAAGTCTGGCTTTATAGAACACATACATTAAAATATTTGAGTGAAAGATATCAGTCAAAAAAATGCTTTCTACTGTATAGCTAACATTTCTACAACTTAGTGATTATTTCAAAATAAAAAGAATGTAAACACATGTACAAATTTATATCTAAAGAGACAAAGCTTATAAAAGAAATTACAGCCGGGCTCGGTGGCTCAGCCTGTAATCCCGTGCCTTTGGGAGGCTGAGGTGAGTGGATTGCCTGAGCCCGCGGGTTCAAGACCCGCCTGGGCAGCGAGACCTCATCTCTACAATAAATCAAAAAATCAGCCGGGCGTGGTGGCGCATGCCTGTAATTCCGGCTACTCGGAAGGCTGAGGCGGAAGGATCGCCGGAGCCCAGCGGGTCGAGGCTGCAGTGGCCGGGAGCGGCCACTGCACTCCAGTCTGGGTGACAGAGTGAGACTCCAACTCAAAAAATAAATAAACAAATAAAATAAAAATAAAAAATAAAAGAAAATACTATTAAAAAATGAAAAAGCTGAAAAGCTTTGAAAACTTATGTCTTTGAAAACATATTAAAGTTTTTGAAGAGGTGGAGAAAACTCTAAAGCAATTCTCCAAAAAAGATAGAACAGAGATAAAGAAAAAACAGCAATGCAAATAAAAGACACTCCATCCAACACCCAATTAACAAGGATACAAGGAGAAAAAAATGGAGGACAAACAATGAAATAAGAAGATAATCCTAAAATAAATCTTCAAATAGAAAGAGGTCTGTGCAAGTTCAAGTAAGTAAACAAATTTAAAAAGTACATATCTAGTGAAATTTCACAAGAATAAACAGATCCTTGAAATCTCTCTAAAAGGAAGTAAAAGGCACACCTACAAAAGAAATGAGAAGCACATTGCAAGACCTCGGCAATACAGACTCTGGGAGAAGAAAACTTTTTAAATCACTGAAGTACTGAAGGAAAATTTCATACTCACCAAATCAGCAGACAGCATAGGTAATAACATTTGCACAAAGGACAAAGAAAATTAATTACCATATATGAAATTACATGATGTCATTCAGCAAAATAAAAATATGAACCAAAATAGAGGGAAACGCAAAATCCAAAAAAATAGTAGAGCCAACTGTACAACAAATCTAAGGAACAGTCAATACTAAACAGGAGACAAAAAGTTCTAGGATGTATCTGGAGTCTAAGCAGTGTGGGTTACAAACTATGGAATTTTATACTCTACATACAAATCTGGAAATTCAAAGAGAACAAAGCCAAACCAAATAAAGAGAGAAAAATTAAAAACTATTAGAAACTGACAGAAAGGCAAAGAGTTGTACAATGTTAAAAATATAATAACCATATAAACTACTTGGTTTCACAATAAGAAAAAATCCACATGGACATAATACTGTAGAAATGATTTTAACTTTGACAATCAAACCACCTTATAGTAAAACAAAATAACTAAATTACAAATGCAGAACAAAATGTAGATTTTTTTTTTTAATTGTAACATTTATAAATGTTAACAGCCTCCATAATGGGATGAGTGGGAGGGGTTGTAGTGCCACCTGATGGTCACGAAAACTATTTGAGATACCATCTATTGTAAAACCTAAGAATAGTAGGTTAGCTGAGATCTTTTTCAGACTTTGTACTTCCGCGGACTTGAACTCCTACCCAAATCCTGAGCACCAGGAAGTCCTCTGCCAGGCACAGGACTCTAGGAAAACAGTCTCAACAGCCTGTATACATACCCTGCCTACTAAGCTCCCTTTAAAAACCTTATCCTCTGAAACACTCTGGAGGTAGGCTTGAGTGACTTCTCCCACCCTCCTCACTTAGCAGCTTTGCCATATTAAACTCCTTCTCCAATGTAATAGCTGCATCAGTTTTGTTTCTTCTGGGCATAAAAACCTGGTTCAGTTATAACATAATAAAGCAAGGAAATACTGTTTTTCATTATAAGTCATTTAATATTTTTTTATCTGTATATCATGTGCAGCTATTACTTTAATTTTTTAAGCAGTAAATATTAAAGTGGCTTGTTCAATATTATGGTAAAATGTTTATAACACATGATGGCATGTGTTATAATTAAGAAGTTCACTGAGTCAAACAAGATCAATTTTATTTCGTGTAGAGAAAACATCATATGGTAAATAAAGATAAATCATTGTTCTTTTTAACTTCATAATTAGGTTTATAACACTTAAATAAAAAGGTTATAAAACGTACGTATGGTAACAACATACTTCTGTAAAAGAAAAAAGTATGCACAGAAAAATGTCTAAAGAGCTACTACATTCAAAATCCTAATACAGACTATGCCTGCAAAAGGGATTTGAGATACTGTTTATTGTCTCCTTTTAATTTCATGTGTAGTATATAATTAACCTTACCCAAAAAAGTCTGGACTTTTGCCCTTATCTCCTGGAACGTAATCTCTAGAATCTCCTGGGAAGTGATCTCTAGGAATAGTGTCCTTGTTTACCTAAGGACTTTGTGGTTCCATGAGACCCTTTGTTTACCTGGAAACCACACCAAAGAGTCCAACAATGTCATATGTTGAAAGCTTTGTATCTTCTCTATCCACTATAACTCCAGAGGTGCTAGAGACCAAGGGTCAGCCATATAGAGTATTAACTGTATTTTCCAACAAAAATTCTGTACACAAAGGCTCAAGTGAGCTTCCAGGTTAACAATATTGTGTGTGTGGTGTCACCCACCATTGCTGGGAGGAGTTAAGGCTTTCCATGACCCTACGTGAAGAGGATGACTGAATGTTCCATGTTTGGAACCCTACTAGACTCTATTCCTTGTTTCTCTCCACAAAGCAGATCTTAATCTGCATTCTTTCATTTTAATAAACCATAACCAAAAGTATAACAGCTTTCAGTGAGTTATGTGGGTTCCTCTAGCAAATTATCTAACATGAGGACAGTTCTAGAAAGCCCCAAACTCTGCGACTGGTATCAGAAGTGCAGTCTTATCCCTAATACTTTTCTACAATAAACATATTAATTAGGTAAAAATAAGTTACTAAAATAACTGATTCTCATTGAACAATATATAACAACTATATTTACTGAAAAGCTAAAACTGTTTCAATAGAATCTTATTTAATTCAAGAGTTTGCTATACAACTAGCATGCAGCCCATCATTTCAAGAATCAGCACCCTCCATATTTTGGAAACCCACATTCTTTCATTGAAAACTGGTAAATAAATATCAAAGCAAATTAAATACAACCGTTCCACTATTTAAAACAATTGTGCTTAACTGATTAGAGATAGAAAGGGGTTTATATTAATTATTTAAGTGAATAAATATTAACAAAATAAAACATTAGAAAAAAAAAAAAGAATGTGTACATCCTGAAAAATAATCCACAGAGCATACAGGGTACAAAAACACTCCAAGAATATACAGACTCTTGTTTATCACTGGTGGCTCTCTACTGACCCACTTTTCTATCAAACCAATTATTGAAGTCTAAACCCTTTGGTTGTGAACTACCTATCTTTCACTTCAATGATGATTACCACTAAAAGGGAAAGTGAACTTTAAGCTAATTACTTTGGCTATTTATCAATTTGGTTTTAAATTGTGTACAAATTAGTCAGATATCACATTTTAGCATTTATGTGATCTATAGAAATAAAAAGATTTTTAAATGCACCATCAAAGAACTTAAGTAATAGAATACTACATAATTTGGACCAACCCTCTCAGGAAAGGCAACTAAAAAAGTTGGCTGAAATATGAAAATCAGGCCAGGCATGGTGGTTCACACCTGTAATCCCAGCACTTTGAAAAGGTCAAGGTGGGAAGATTGCTTGAGCCCAGGAGTTCGAGAATAGCCTAGGCAACATAGCGAGACCACATCTATACCCAAAAAAAAAAAAAATTCAAAAAATTAGTCAGGTTTGGTGCACCTGTAGTCCCAGTTATGGGGGGTTGTAAGGGAACTGCCTGGACGACAGAGTGAGACCAAAACTGAGAAAGACAATAATCAAAAATAGGAAGTCAATGGATGAGTTTAAAAGTATATTAGAAACAGCTACAGTGAAAGATACTAGGTAAACAAAAACTAACCAAAATGAAGAAATGAGATAAAAATATGAAAAATACAATAGAGAACATATGAGACACAGAAGATACACTAAGACACTCTAACATTTTTAACTGGAGTCCCAGAGAAAAAGATGAGACATATTTGAAAAGTTAATTATTATGAATTCATCAAACTGATAAAAAAAAAAATCAATTCAGAGACACAAGTGGAATAAAAAAAGAAATTTGTGAGCTCAACATAATAAAACTGCAAAGAGTCAAAAAGGAAAGCATTTAAAAAAACAGGTTATAAAGAAGTAACATTTAGACTAATGGGTGACTTTGCAGCAACAATGGAAGCTCGAAGTCAGCTGATCAGCATCTTAAAAGTGCAGAAAGAAAATAATCACAAATCATAATCTCTCTATACCAGAGAAAATATCCTTAAAAAGGAATTAAAGAATTAAAATATTTCTGATAAACCAGAATTAGTAGTTTGCCACACTAAAAGAAAACCTGAAGGATGTTGGAGAAGAGCAAAGGGAAGGAAAAAGATCCACTATGGAAACTGTCAGAGATGTAAACAGGAAAGAAAAGCAATACTGGTAAGTATAAAGTATACAAGTAAACAATGAATGAATAAAACAATAACATAAAGGAAATAAAAATACAGAAAGGTTGAAATAATACACGATAACGGTAACAAAGTCAGAGATTTAAAAGTGTTCCAAGATACTTTCTTGCATTGGTACAAGAGAGTAATCAATTAACATTAGATTTTTAGAATTCATGTAGTAATCACCAAATAGGAAAAGTATACAAATGCCAAACACTGTAAGGAGGAGGAATGAACAGATTTTTTAAATATTAGACTTGCAGCTTTGGCTCCAACATGTAAAAAGCTTCAAAGTAGTCACTCCCACACTTACAACAAGAATAAAGCTAAACAAACTGAAAATCAGTTCTTTTTCTTGAGCCCATCACAAAATTGTAGACACAGAGAAAGATATGGAGAAACAGGAAAATCCAGATAGTCACAGCTGAGATATACTTACCTAGAGTAGAAACTGCTAGAGCCATAAATTGTTAGAGACACCATACTTAGTTCCTAGAGCTGCTGTAACAAATCAACACAAAGTGGGTGGCTTAAAACAAGAGAAATTTATTTTCTTCTGGTTATAGTTCTAGACGACAGAGTACAAAATCAAGGTATCAGTAGTGTTGGTTCTTTCTGGAGATGAAGAACTGTTCCATGCCTGTATCTTGGTGGCCACCAGCAACCTTTGGCATTCGTTTGTTTGCAGAAATCCAACCTCTGCTTCTGTCTTCCCATTTCAAATCTCCCTCTCTCTCTCTCCCGGCTCTTACAAGGACACTAGTCATTAAATTTTTTAATTAAAAATTTTCTCATCTCAAAATCCTTAATTACATGTGAAAATATTTCCAAATAATACCACATTTACAGGTACCAAGGGTTAGGACTTAGACATTTGATTCCGGGGGACAAAAATTCAATCCAGTACAAATACTCAAATGATAATTTCAATGACTTGCTAGAAGCTGACTATGGAATAGCATGAAAGTGGTAAACTCCTACAGTCTATAGTCTTAGGGGAGTCCTCATATGCTTGTGGGTTTTACCTACAGGAACCTCATCAGATTCTCACACTGAAGAGTCAAAAAAGATCCCCTTGTGGTTCTGGCAAGAAGAAGAAAAGTAACCACTGTGAAATACAATTATTCTCCATAACAAAGGCATACTCTCCAGTGGAAAGACTGACAGGGCTTTATCCAAACATCTAGGGATGTGAATTTCTCTGATTCTAGTCCCCTGTTGTCTTTTGGTCTCAATGGGAAAGTGTGGTAGGAGTAGGAAAGACCAGTGAAGGTCACAGCCCCAAGACACAGACCCACTAAAAGACTAAGATTTAATTACAAAATTGTAAGATATCTCGTCTTCACCACACCAATGGGTTTCTAGCATTAAGCAATGGGTATTTGAAAGAACTGCAAGATGCAGATTCTACCTAAAAAAGAGTTCCTGGCCAGGCTCAGTGGCTCAGCCTGTAATCCCAGCACTTTGGGAAGCCGAGGCAAGTGGATTCCCGAGCCCACGGTGAGACCAGCCCAAGCTATTTGGCGAGACCTTGTCTCTACAATAAATCAAAAATTAGCCAGTGTGGTAGTGCACACCTGTAGTTCTGGCTACTTGGAAGGCTAAGGCGGGAGGATCCCCGGAGCCCAGCCTGTCGACGCTGGGGTGGTCGTGAGTGTGCCACTGCACTCCATCCTGGGCAACAGAGGGAGACTCAAAAAAAAAGAGTTCTTAGGGAAACTCAAAACAGGAAGAATAAAAACAAAGACACTAGAGGAATCTGAAGTCTTTGGCACCTACAGGTACAGCAACCCTTACACACAATCCAACTCCAAGCCAGATATATATAAAACTTCACACCAAAGACATAATTACCTCAGTTCCTATTACCTAATACATCAAATTCAAAATTGTAAGTCATGTTTAAAAGGCAAGGAAAAGTAAGTCTAAAGAAACAAAGCAGGCATCTGAACCAGACTCGGCTATAGCACATTCTTTTAAATTATCAGAAGGAAAATTTTAAATGACCGTGATTAATATACCAAGGATAATAATATAAAAAGTAGACAACATGCAAGAAAAAAAATGGATATGGCAAGCAGATCCTCTAAAAAGGAACAAGAAGAAAATACTAGAAATCAAAAACACTGAAAAATAAATAATGGATCCCACTGTCGGTTCAGTAATAGACCATATACAGCCAAGGATAGAATTGGTAAGCTTGAAGACAGGTCAACAGAAACTTTCCAAACTGAAGTACAAAAAAAAAATTAAAAAAAAAAAAAATCCTGCAAGACAAAACATCCAAGAACTGTGAAACAATTTCAACATATAATATACACATAATTGGAATTCCAGAAGAGAAAGAAGGGGGAACAGAGCAGAAGAAATAATGAAATAGTAATGGCTGAGAGTTTTCCACAAATAATGTACACCAGACCACACACCTAGAAAACTAAGAGAACAAAAATTAGAAAGAGAAAGAAATAGAGACTTTCACAGTCAAACAAAAACAAGAATTCACTGCCAGCAGACCTATTATAAAAGAAAACTTAACAGGAAGTTTAAGTACAGAGATGAAGGAGCACTCCTATTTTCTGGGATGGGGAGGCTTTGCACTAACAAACTCATTTTAGGTGAAGGGTTAAGCTGTAACTCACTTTGTTTATTTCCTCAGATCCTTTTGCTTGTAGTACTACAACCCTGATTTGTTCCTAATGCTAGTATTTGTAGAAAGATGCTTTGTATTTTGCAGCATCATGATGACATCAGTGCCAGTTTGGCTAGTTTAGGTACAAATGAATAAAATAATCACTTTATCTCTTAAAAAAAAAAAGAAATGTTAAAAGAAGTTCTTCAGGGAAGAAAAATCATGTATCAGAAGCTCAAATCTACATAATAAAGGACAAATACAGAAGGAATAAATGAAGGCTTTAAATAGTCTTTTTAATTCTTAACTGATCTAAAATATAACTGCTTAAAGTAACAATAGCAACAATGTATTGATTGGTTATAGCATATGGATAGATAAAATGAATTAAAGTCGTAAGGGAAAAGAAAATTGGGAATACTCTATAACAGCAGTCGCCAACCATTTTGGCATCAAGGAAGGGTTTCCTGGAAGACAATTTTCCATGGACTGGGTTGGGGGGTGTGGGGGATTTGGGAATGATTCAAGCACATAACATTTACTGTGCACTTTATTTCTATTATTATTACAGTGTAATATATAATGAAATAATTATACAACTCACCATTAAAAAAAGAGGCACAGAGGGAAGTGGTAAATAAAGTAATGGGCAGGCCACATGCAAAATAAAAGAAGTGTCATATTCTGACTTAAAGCCTGCTACCAGATGCAGCTTGAAGTACATCAACTCACTTGCCACTCACTGCCAGGGTTTTGATGAGCCTGCAAGCAAATGATTTATTAAGGTCTCTGTGAGTCAAACCTCACTGCTAATGTTAATCTGTATTTGCAGCTGCTCCCCGGCGCCTCACCGCCTCAGCTCCACCTCAGATCATCAGGCATTAGATTCTCATACGGAGCATGCAACCTAGATTCCTCACATGTTGTGCTATTCACAAGTAAGGTTTGTGCTCCTACAAGAATTTAATGCCACAGCTAATTTGACAGAAGATGGAGCTCAGGCCATAATGAGAGCCATGGAAAGTAGCTATAAATACAGATGAAGCTTCATTTGTTTGCCTGCCATTTAACTTCCTGCAGTCTGGGTCCTAACAAGCCAGGGACCTGTACCACTCATGGCCCAGGAGTTGGAGACTCTTACTCTATGTGCCTGCACTACACATGAAGTGCTGCAGTGTGATTTAAAAATGAATTTAAGATTAGTTATAAATGTATTGTTTTAAATTGTTTTTTAAAAAATGTTTACTATACTTGAAATATTAAGAGAGGACATAGGCCGGGTTCAGTGGCTTAGCCTGTAATCCCAGAACTTTGGGAGGCCACAGCAAGTGGATTGCCTGAGCCTGCAGGTTCAAGACCAGCCCAGGCAACTTGGCGAGACCTCCTCCCTACAATAAATAAAAAATTAGCCAGGCGTGGTAGCGCACACCTGTAGTTCTGCCTACTTGGAAGGCTGAGATGGGAGGATCCCCGGAGCCCAGCTGGTCGACACTGGGGTGGCCATGAGTGTGCCACTGCACTCCAGCCTGGGCAACAGACTGAGATTCCAACTCAAAAATAAAATAAAATAAAAAATTAATTCAGAACTGATTTATATTAGGGCAATGGTTCTGAACCAGGATGATTCTGCCTCACAGGGGACATTTGGTGATGTCTAAAGACATTTTTGTTTGTTAGAGCTGGAGAATACACTGGTATCTAGTTGTCAGAGGCTAGGGATGCTGCTAAGCATCCTCCAATGCGAGGGATAGACCCTTCACAACACAAAATTAGCTGGCACAAAATGTTAACACAATGCTGCTAAGGTTTGAAACTCTGTATAATTAGAGGAGCATGCCACACATAGAGCTTCATCTCATACCACATCCCATAAATTGTAGTTGAATAAAAAAGAACTCTTAAAATACACTCCCCACCACCACCACCACCAAAAAGAAGGAAACAGGTAGTAAGAAGGAAGCAAAGAGAGAAGAAAAATGGAAATTGTTATGATCTGAATGTCTGTGATCCCTAAAATTCTATGTTGAAACCTAATACGCAAAGCAATAGTGTTAATAGATGGGGGTCTTTGGGAGATGATTAGATCACGAAAGTTACATCCTCATAAATGGATTAGGGCCTTATAAAAGAGGCTCAAGGGAGTTTGTTTACCCCTTCCACCACATAAGGCCACAGCAAGAAGGCACTACCTTTTTTCTTTTTTGAATCAGGGTCTCACTGTCACCCAAGCTAGAATGCAGCGTGATTATGCCTCACCACAACCTTGACCTTCTGGATTCAGATGATCCTTTCTCCTCGGCCTCCCTAGTAGCTGGGACTACAGGTATACACCACCATGCCCAGCTTTTTTTTTTGTTTGTTTGTTTAAAACGAGGTCTCACTATGTTGCCCAGGTTGGTCTCAAACTCCCAAGCTCAAACAATCCTCCCAACTCAGCTTCCCAAAGTACTGAGATTACAGGCACGAGTCACTGCACTCAGTCTAATAAATGTCTGGGGCTTTTTTAAAAATCAGTTTTAAATAAAAGAATGTCTGAAAATCTTAAAATCCAGAAATTTTTTAATTTATTATGCACAAAAATATTGGTGGCAATATTATAAAAGACTTTCTACTGCTTTGCTTCAATAAATATGCCTTCTTTTAATAATGAAAAATCACTTCAAAAAAAAAAATACTACCAACAATTTGCACAGAAACTCCAAAAAGGTGTAAGTTGTATGGGCACCGACTGAGAAATGTTTTCGTTTTGATCAACACAATATATATATATATATATATATCATAGTGGCATTTAGTCTATCAAATTAATTGTATCTATATTATGCCACTGGATATATTATATCAATGAGTATTAACCTTTGTTTATGATAGCAAATGACAAAATATAGAAAGTTATACAAAAACTAACAAAAATGTACTTCACTAAGATCAAAAAGAATTCTAAGCTTCACTGTCAAAGTAGTAGTAATATGACAGAAACACTTTAATGGCTCCATCTCTTCCCTATTTCCTAATAAATAATTTATTTTTTATTTTCAGGACTAAGTATTTTTCATCATAAACCAAAAGTCTTTACCATAAATTATTTCCAGGACTAAATATGTATACTTTACCATAAATGGAGAAACACAAAACTGATTAGCATTTTTTTATTATTTTTAAATTGTGGGGTATGATTCAGGGTTAGGTATACAAATGGTCACTGTACAGGTAAAGTTTAGGCCTCACTTTGGTCCCCACTTCACTTGGTTTGACATCAGGTACCCTTATTGATGAGATGTGCCCCTACTCCATCCCCTGGCAGTTCCAACTACTGCCAATTCCTTTCTTACAGTATTATGTTCATACTTCAGGGTCTGCTTATGAGTGAGTACATGTGGTACTCAGTTCTTTGTTTCTGTGATATATCACTCAGTATTACAGACTCTAGTCCATCCAAGTTGCTGTGAAATTCATAGCTGATTAGCAATTCTTAATGTCATTAATGACATTTCATTAAGTCCTCTAAAATTAAGTACCAGATCCATTAATCAAAATGTTACTAATAAACAGCACAATATCATCCCTAAAATCCCTTTAACTATATATTAGAATTTCTATCATTGATTTTCTCAAGCTGCTAGATACAGAACTGATAAACAGCATTTATTTCATGTTTTTCAGCAGAGATAAGTAAATTCAGTCATTTTTAAGATAAGGAACAAATGCCACATAAAACTCACCCTTCCTCTTTGTATTTCAAATCGTGTACAAAGGAATGCATGGTACATATATTTTTATTACATACACAAAGAGAAAAGAGAATGAAATTTGATATTTGGAAAATTTCACACTGTAGCACATTCCTTCTACCTTTCTAAATTAGATCAATAGGTGACAGATATCCACAAAAATAATCTTAATCAAAGTTTCAAAAAAATGTTTTTAGTTTGGGAAGACTGCTTGAGGTCAAGAGTTCAAGACCAGCCTGGGCAACATAGGGTTTACCTTGTCTCTCCAAAAAGTAAAAAAAATAGCCAGGTGTGGTGGCACACACCTGTAGTCCCAGCTACTCAGGATGCTGAGGCAGAAAAATCACCTAAGCACAGGAGGTCAAAGGTGTAATGAGCCATGATGGTGCCACTGCACTCCAGCCTGGATGACAGACTCCAACTCAAAAACAACAACAACAAAGAAGATTTTAATCTCACAAAGACTGATAACTTAAGACTTGGTTCAAAAAACAAATTACCATGTATATGTGATCAATGCCTCCTCCCAAATCATAAATCTTAAAAACAAAAAACACAAAAATCCAAAGAGGAAACAAGTTGGAAAATTCAATTAAATATTCTTCATTTCTCACTTGTATTCCTACTATTAACTTGAAGAAAATACTAGAAATTAGTTTTAAGCGGTTTCAAGCCAGGTCAAAAAAAAAAAAAAAAAACCATGACTGTCTGTCATAAAATTTTATAGAACCTACCCAAAAAATTCCTGTGAATACCGAATGAATATTTAAGTAAAAGATCAATGTGTAACAGTTAAAATTTGCTAAGTCTCTTGAGACAAAATAATTACCCAAGCACATGAACAATGTGTAATAACTGATTCATAATTTTTAGGTGATACTTAAATATATTTATTTTCAACCACATGAGTACAGTCATCTCAATTCATATTACTTGCTGTTTAACTCAACATTCTCCACTCTTCCCTAAATGTTTTAAGACATAATTAAGAGGACAAGCTTTAAAGTAAGACTAATGCAAGTTTGACCCTTCCTCCTCCACATCCTGTCTCTGACCTTGGGCAAGTAACAATTCTCTCTAACTTAAATTCCCAAACCTGAAACCATCATGCTCTTGTGAGGATTAAATGCTCAATACAATGCCTGACACAGTAAGGATCCTCTAACTGATATTTTGTAGTTATTTGCTAAGAACTAAAATATCAGCTAAATAGAAATTTTAACCTTTTGCTCTTGGAGACATCTTACAGATCACCTACCAGCAACTCAAACAGACTTTTTTCCGAAATAGTGAAAAATGAAATCACTTCATGTTAAATAGTATAGCATTGGAACCAATTATTTTATTGTAATGGTACAGATTTTTCAGGTCGGCCTGGGCTTTGAGAGTGTCAGCTCAATGGGTCAGTAAGACCAGTCCCGGAAGTGTTGGCTCTAATGGGCTGGCAAGCCAAGTCCTGAGAATGCTGTGGATTCGGTGGGCTGGCAAGCCTAGCCCTTGGAGTGTTGGTTCTGATGGGCTGACAAGCCTAGCCCCTGGAGTGTTGGTTCTGATGGGCTGACAAGTCAAGCCCTGAGGGTGTTGCTGGTTCGGTGGGCTGGGAAGTTTAGCCCCCAGAGTGTCTCAGCTTTGGAGTCTCACCTTCTTCCAGTAGCTCTCCTGGTTCAGCCGGCTCCATCAGCTGGCAAGCCAGCTTCTGGGCTGCTCGGCTCCAACCACCTTCTGCAGCTCCTCAGGTCGAAGTTCTTGTCTCATGCCCAGGAAGAAAAAGGGACACGGACAACCGAAAATGAGAAAGCAGGATTTACTGAGAGGACAGAAAAGATCCCACAGTGGGAGGAAACCTGATGGGGTTGGCAATTTGGAGCTGAAACCTGGTACTAACATGCCCCTAAGACTGAGCTAATTGGCTGACACTAGCTGTGAGTTGACTGGTCAGCAATTACTGTGCTGATTGGTCAGTACTAAGGACCAATCAGCAGACAGCTGGGGCCTAACAGTGATCTGATAGGTTGGTACTTTGCAGTAAGCTGGTTGGTTGTTTTTCAATCCCAGCAGTGAGTACTTAAACTTTAGATTGAGAGAGTCCTAGGGAGCTTGTTTTATAACCTGAGTGTACCAGCCTGAGAAGGCCTGGTAGGAGTTCGCTACGTTGTTACCAAATGGCCCACCCTGTCTGTCTGCCTACCCTTTCTCTAGCTATCTCCTGTCTCAGTGGTATTTGGCTTGTAATGGAATTGTGGACCAAAAAAAATCAAAATTTTATATCTTACATTTTTCTAACATGTGGTAACGTGAAATAGTCACCAATATGCATTGCAGGTTCATTGACACATGTTGTACAATAGTATTTGTTTGACATCTTCCACCTGGTTGTTTTTCTATTTGAGCAGACTTCCTCCCACAATAACATGTAATTTATTGTCCAGTCTGTTGTTTGAAGTTGATGTGGAAGGACGCATTCGTGATTCCAGAAAACCACTTCTCAATCTGATCGATCAGAAGCTTGACAAATTTCAACTGAGACAGACGTTTCTCTTTCATTTTTTATTTTTGGATGCTCGGTACAGTATATATGAGTTAATAATGTACATTTCTTAGTACCCAGAATAATTTCCTCCAACATTCAAAAAATTTTCACAAAAAACAATTTTACATTTCTGACTTAGTGCAGATAGATATATTCAATCTGTGCCACTCTATACTTCAATAAGAACTGCCTTCAACTTTGAAAGTCTCTTTCTTGGCCAGGCGCGGTAGGTGGCTCATGCCTATAATCCCAGCACTTTTGGGAGGCTGAGGTGAGACGACTGCCTGAGCCCACGGGTTTAAGACTAGCCTAGGCAACTTGGCAAAACCTCATCTCTACAATAAATCAAAAATTAGCCGGATGAAGTAGTACGTGCCTGTGGTTCCAGCTACTTGGAAGGCGGAAGGATCGCCTGAGCCCAGCAGCTTAAGGCTGCTGTAGCCGTGAGCATGCCACTGAACTCCAGACTGGGTGATAGAGTAAGACTCTGACTCAAAAAAAAAAAAGGAAGTCTCTTTTCTTTTAAGGTTACAATAATTTGCTTATCTATCTTTTCAAATTATGCCATATGATACAAAGGGTACCCAGCTACCTTTCTTATACAAATGATTTTTATCTCTACCTTCTTCTATATAAGTCGTCAGCACCACTTTGAATGCACTTCACATTCTCTTTCTACACAACGCCAGCTGATTTTTTTTAATGTATATCACAGTATATATACCATCTCTTTATTTGGTCTTCTATGCAATTTGAATGGAAAACTTGAAGTAACCATACATTTTTTAAAAATGTGCACTTGCATTAAGTTTGACCTGTAATCTCTTTATATCCCCTGAGAGGAGACATTCAAGTGGTTTGCTATATTTGCATTGTCTGCTCAGAGGGGACATTCAAGTGCAAAGGGTTAAACTTATCAAAAGGTGAGAAGCTGATAAAAAAGAATTTCAAGTTGGGTTTGGTGGCTCAGCCTGTAATCCCGCGCCTTTGGGAGGCTGAGGTGAGTGGATTGCCTGAGCTCGCGGGTTCGAGACCCGCCTGGGCAGCGAGACCTCATCTCTACAATAAATCAAAAAATCAGCCGGGCGTGGTAGCGGATACCTGTAGTTCCGGCTACTTGGAAGGCTGAGGCGGAAGGATTGCCGGAGCCCAGCAGGTCGAGGCTGCGGTGGCCAGAAGTGGCCACTGCACTCCAGTCCGGGCGACAGAGTGAGACTCCAACTCAAAAAAAAAAAAAAAGAATTTCACTCCCTTTTGAAATAGAGTTTTATTTATTTTTTTACAAGACAAGTACAACAGTGAGGAGAGATGAAAGAGTACAAGGAGTTCAATCTGTAACTCACTCTGAGCAATAAATTGAGATTACTCACTGCCTTCAGACCAGTCTAAATAGACTTTGAAAACATGATTAAATTATACAGACAACTGCAAGAGCCTATAAGAACAACAGCAGACTTAAGAATCATAAAAAATTCTTAAGTAATCATTTTAATTTCACCATGTTTCTAATTATCCACCAAAAATGAAAGCATACATATGAACAAGAAAAACACAATTTGAATTTATTATAATTTTAAAAAGTATTAAATCTAAATTATCCGAAAGCGGAGCTGAGAGCAGGGAACCATATTTTACTCATCTTTGTATTCTCAAACCCCAGCACAGTGCCTGGCATATTACAAGTATTCAACAGTTATTTGAAGTACTGAAATAATATACAGCCAACATTTTCAAATTCTTATTTCAATTTGCTAACTTTGATTTTCAATGAATTTAGTTTCCATGTATAATAGTATAGTACCAGTATAATCATAATCATCATTAAGTAAATATTTGAGTGGCTGCTACAGGGAGGCACTTGTTCTAGGTGTTTGGGATACATCTAAAGACAAAAAGCTCTCTGTACTCCTGGAGTTTATATTCTAACAAAAGTGAGTCAGAAATAAACAATAAGCACAGTAAGGAAATTACACAGTAAGTTACAATATGGCTGAGGGAAGGAATAAGAGAAAAAGTAGGGCAGGATAAGGAGACTCAAGAATGCTTGTTATCAGTAACCCAAATGACAACTCCCAGGGAAAGAGTTAGCTTTTTGTTTCACATGGTGGTTAAAAATACAAGTATAGAATAGGATTGCCTGGTTTCACATCCTAGCCTTGAATGAATGAATTACTACTTCTGTGCTTGTTTCCTAACCCATAAAGTGAGAGTAATAACAGTATCCAAAACTGTATAGATCTGTTGTGAGAATTAAATAACATAATGTCTGCAAAGTACTTAAAACTGTACCTTCAACAGATGTACCTAATAAATAGTCACTAAACTACCTATCACAACATACCACAATCTCCCCACAAATGATTAAGTAATTGGAACAAAACTACTTGCGTTTCTGCTTGTATTGATACAAAGACCTCGGCCAGGCTCGGTGGCTCAGCCTGTAATCCCAGCACTTTGGGAGGCTGAGGCAAGAGGATTGCCTGAGCCCACATGTTCGAGACCAGACCGGGCAACTCGGCGAGACCTCGTCTCTACAATAAAATAAAATAAAATAAAATAAAATTAGCCAGGCGTGGTAGTGTACGCCTGGAGTTCCAGCTACTTGGAAGCTGAGGCAGAAGGATCGCCGAAGCCCAGCAGGTTGATGCTGGGGTGACCGTGAGCACGCCACTGCGCTCCAGCCTGGGCAACAGAGTGGGACTCCAACTCAAACAAAACAAAACAAAGACCCAGAGAAACATTTGCTGAAATTAAACTAAAGTATTACTCACAAAATAGAATAATTATTATTACAGTAAAATATAACTAGATATGACTGATAAAATATGGCTAATTTAAAAGAACTAAAAATATTAGAGACTAGGCACGGTAGCCCACATCTATAATCCCAGCACTTTGGGAAGCTGAAGTGAGAGAATTGCCTGAGCTCACAGGTTCGAGACCAGTTTGGACAACTTGGCGAGACTCCATCTCTACAATAAATAAGTTTAAAACACTAACCAGGTGTGGTGGTGTATGCCTGTAGTTCCTAGCTACTTGGAAGGCTGAGGTGGAAGGATCACCTGAGCCTAGCAGGTCGAGGCTGCAGTGGTTGTGAGCGTGTTACTGCACTCCAGCCTGAGCAAGAGTGAGGCTCTAACTCAAAAAATTAAAAAAAAGTTAGAAAGCAGGAAAGCTATCTAACAGTCCTTCAGAACTTTTTTCAGATGACAGACCTCACTGAAAATACTGTGACGTTTGTAGGTCCTCTTCCCAGAAAAATTCCATCACAAAGGTCCACACAAAATTTTACATGTTTAAAACTGATAGGACGGTAAAATCTTTTCATCATGGCACTTTTGGGAACTTTGCACATTTCTAAAAATTATTTTTGTTTTCCTTTTCAGGTCTTCACCGAGAGCATTCATTTGTTTGGGAAATACTACTCTCAAGTCGGTCTTATTTCTGAAGTTAAACAAGCATAATAAACTGAAAAAACAACTCTTTTATTACTAAGGTCAAATTATACTTCCAAATAACAGCCCAAATGTTGTTCAAGAGCTACAAATCCTGGGCCGGGCTCAGTGGCTCAGCCTTGTAATCCCAGCGCTTCAGGAGGCCGAGGTGAGTGGACTGCCTGAGCCCACGGGTTCAAGACCCACCTGGGCAACTTGGTGAGATCTCATCTCTACAATAAATCAAAAATTAGCTGAGAGTGGTAGCACCTGTAGTTCCAGCTGCTTGGAAGGCTGGGGCGGAAGGATCGCCGGAGCCTAGCAGGTCAAGGCTGTAGTGGCTGGGAGCAGCCACTGCACTCCAGTCTGGGCGACCAAGTGAGACTCCAACTCAAAAAAGAAATAAAAAAATAAAAATAAAAAAATTAGCCGGGTGCAGTAGCGCGCACCTGTGGTTCCAGTTACTTGGAAGGCTGAGGTGGAATGATCGCCGGACCCCAGCAGGTAGAGGCTGCAGTGGTCAGAGGTGGCCATTGCACTCCAGTGTGGGTGACAGAGTGAGACTCCAACTCAAAAAAAAAAAGCCATATTACAAAGCTACAGTAATAGCTATAAATGAAAAAATAAATGGCAATTGCATGGCACATAGTAAATGCTCAGTTAATGTAAACTTAGGCATTACTGCAGAGCACAGGGTGTGGTATGACTGAAGTCACCTCATGAGTTTTCAGAATTGCTTTCGGTTTTATCCTAAGATTGAGGAAACTGAAAGTTAGGAAGATTGATTAACTTGCTTAAAGTGACAGAGCTTGAAGTGGCAAGTTGTGGATTAAAACACAGCCCAAGCTCTTTGCTGCTATGCAGTCCTGCATCAGGCTAGGTGACAAAGTGTGATTTCCCTTGACCTGACCACCATAGATGCACTTTCAAGCTGCACACTTTTGGTCATTACCTAACCTCCCAGAATCTCAGTTTTCTCATCTGTAAGATGGAGACGCTTTACCTTGCAGTGTGGTTGTAAATGTCTGGGTATGAACAGTGTGTCACGTGGTGCCAAGCACACCTGGGCACCGAGTAACCAGTTGTCGTTACTCAATGTGCCACCATCTGATGTCTGCAACTCTCCAGCTGGGTCTGGCAGCTGCCTCACATTTCTTCCTACCCAGGAAGAGGATCTGCATCTCCAAAGCCTGGAATTACAGCTCCACTGGCTGGCAAAGGCACCATTAGAAGGCCTGGACCAAGAGGATACAAATAGCAGCCCTGCCCAAGCTAAGGAGGGCTCGGATTTCCTTGTCTGAATGCATAATGATCGGAAGGTTGTGTTACAGAAGTAGCTGTTTTTGTTTGTCATTCAGGCCCACTAATCTAAACATCTCTCACTCCTCAGGAATTATTTTAGGACCAGGAAGCAGCACGCTGTTTATTGAAAGAGTCACAGAAGAGGATGAAGGCGTCTATCACTGCAAAGCCACCAACCAGAAGGGCTCGGTGGAAAGCTCAGCATACCTCACCGTTCAAGGTAAACAGCTGCTTAAGAAAGCAACCAGAAGCTGCTCAGACATCTATTTCCCTGTTTGTTTAACTTTCCACCTCCCAGTCTCCTGCTGCCTGCTCCAGTCTGTTCCTTTCCCTGACCTCCTTCTCCCCTCTCCGGGAAGGGACTGTCTGGTTCTGTCTGGCAAGACAGAAGGTGAAGACACCAGCTGGCCCTCCTTGAGAGCCCACAGTCGGAACAGTCTCCGCAGGAGAAGGCAGTCCCGGAAGAAACTGGCAGGGGGTCAGACTCTGCCACAGACAGTAGTAGACTCTCTGAGTAGGTGGCCTGCGGGGTCCACCACTTATTTTGGGAGAAACAAGCCAAAAAGGAAGACGGGGAAGGTGGCGGGATGGGATGGAGACCTATACTCTTGCAACTGTCCATTTTTTTTCCTTCTCGCATTCCCCAGAGTTAGACATATGCCGCTATTCCAGATGTTTTCATAAGCTGGTTTTAAAATGAAGTAGGCTGTAAAATATCATCAGAGAAAAGCAATACATAACAAACAGGCCACATTTAGGAGAACTACCCCAAGGGCTTCCTCTTCATAGGCCTCAGAGAGCCTGCTGAGCCACAAAATACAGAGGCCTAATCCTACCCTGGCCGTGGCCATGTGGCTTGCATTTAGAATATAGTCTAAACCTCAATTTCAGTTCTCCAGTGCTGAGAATCATCCAAAGCATAAAACTGACAGCATAGTAACATACCAGGTTGGCACCTCTTAGATGGAAACATCCATGGCATATTGAGGCTGTACATGAAAGATGGGACTGGTTCAGTAGCCTGTCTCCAGATGCTAATTAGTCAATTTCAGAATGCGCAACTGTCTCCAGGGGAGGAGCCAGGAAGAGGAATGGACTTCAGTTCTTCTGTCTTGGAAACATGAAATTGCTTAAAGATTGTTAACTCGCAGAATTCAAACTCCTTTAAAACAGAACATCATCTCCATTTGTTTATAAGATTGTGATTTTAAAGTCTCCTGAAAATATTCTACCACAAATTGATTTTCAAAAAAAGTGAGAGAGCAGCATTCCCCAAATGCCTTTAGTAATGGTCTTGTTTGTCTTTCAAATAATCCTTGTTTTAAAACATCCTTTCCACTCTTCTGCTCACAGGTGTAGGAAACAGTTTATTAACATCTCTCTTTAACACCTCCTTCCTCAAATAGCTGCTAATCTGTCTTTTAACAAGGGGTCCCATGTGGCCCTAAGGGATGGCTGCATCAGGCCAGGGAGAACAGAGAGCAAGGAGGCATCCCTAACCCTCAGAGTACATGGTACCCCCTTATCCTCCCAGCAACCCTGGAAGACACACAGAGCCCTTATAATCAGCCTCCAGAGAGGTCAAAAACGACGAGCCTGGCTGGGCTCGGTGGCTAAGCCTGAAATCCCGTGCTTTGGGAGGCCGAGGTGAGTGGATTGCCTGAGCCCACGGGTTCGAGACCCGCCTGAGCAACTTGGCGAGACCTCATCTCTACAATAAATAAAAAAATTAGCCGGGTATGGTAGCGTGCGCCTGTAGTTCCAGCTACTTGGAAGACTGAGGTGGAAGGATCGCTGGAGCCCAGCAGGTCGAGGCTGTGATGGCCGGGAGCGGCCACTGCACTCCAGTCTGGGCGACAGAGTGAGACTCCAACTCGGAAAAAAAGAAGAAGAAAAAAAAGACGAGCCTAAGCCATACAGTGAGACCAGGGCAGCCGTGAGAGGAACACTGAACTCTTCCCAGACTCACCTCCAGCTGCCGCACAGCTGCTTTCCCTTGCCCCGTGTCTGTCCACACCCTTCTCCACAAGGGCCATGGGGCAGCAATAGCCGGACAGCTGATGGTTGGGGAAAGTCCTGGTATGAAGCAGAGCCATCCTGCAAGTCTGCAGGTCTCCCCAAAGACTTGACTTCCTTTCTCTTCCCCTTTTCTTCCAGGCTGGTCTCAAAAGCCACTGGCTTTCTCGGAAGCCACTGTGCTTATTATAAAATTATGCTTTCTGATATCTGTGGGTTTCTTCTGCCCACCAGTCAAGACCACCACCCTTCCGTTTACCCTAAGTGTGTTCAAGGCCAGATCAGTGGCACTGTGGGGCCGTCCAGATTGGACTGAAGTCAGTGTTTGGCCATTGGTGAGCCATGTATGGCCTTTGTCCATAATGTCAATGCGGCCTGGAATGTCTTTTGTCCAAGCTCCCTTCCCTATTCCTTATCCTCTAAGGCCAGTTTAAATGCTTTCTACCCTGTGACAACCCCAGGATGAGCAGTGAGTCAGATACTTACTCTACTGTCTGCTCTCACTCTGTGCTTCTAGGATCATTAGTCAGTACAGACTTTATTCCGCCTTTTACTATTATTTTGGCATTGATATGCTTCTCTTCCCTACTGCACTGTAGACTTTTTGAGGCAGAAACTGTCTGACGTGTCTCTGTATCCTATACTCATGCCCAACATTCAGCAGGAAACATATTTATCTAGCACCTTTATGTGCAGGCACTGGGATGGACACCTGACATCTTCAGTCTATTAACGTTGTAAGAATCCAAAGACACCCACAGCAGTAACCCTCGGTCTGCAGATAAGAGGATAGAGGTTCACAGAGCCTAAATAATTGACCCAAAGTCACACAAGGAACACGTGTGAGGGTGTGTAAACCTCAGAAAATGCCTACCTTCCTCTGCTCTTCTCACCCCTCAGGCGCCTTAGGAAGCTGTCTGCAGGGGCTTAGGGCAAAATTGAGCACCTTCCCGGTCGTGCTGTTATTTTTATTTTCTCTCTACGGGCCTCTAGAGTTCCTCACTGATTCCTTTTCCCACTAAGTTACGCTTTTCTGAAAAGTCAGACGACATTAAGAATACCGCCTTTCTGGCTGGGCTTGGTGGCTCAGCCTGTCATCCTAGCACTTTGGGAGGCCAAGGCGAGTGGATTGCCTAAGCCCGTGGGTTCCAGACCCGCCCGGGCAACTTGGCGAGACCTCGTCTCTAAAATAAATAAAAAATGAGCCGGGTGTGGTAGCGCGCACCTGTGGTTCCAGCTACTTGGAAGGATCGCCCCAGCAGGTCGAGGCTGCGGTGGCCGGGGGCATGCCACTGCACTCCAGTCTGGGCGTGAGTGAGACTCCAACTCAAAAAAAAAATACTGCCTTACTAATCATTTCTGAAAGTGTCGACTGGCCTAGACCACGTCCTCTGGGAGGAGGAGGAGAGTTTCCCCCAAACAGCCCACCCTGGCTGGCACTGCAGATGTCCTGGACATAATCTCTCAGCCTCCCAACCACCCTGCGTCCCCTCTCACCTGCCTCCAGTCCCTGTCTACAGTGGCCATCCTATGACACGCTGCTTCCCGGTTTAAACTCCTGCCACCGTTCCCAAAGGCCCGTGACCCACCTCCAGGAGCACCAGGTCTTTGCAGGCCCCTCCTCCAACCTCCTGTCCTTCCCCACTGCCCCCAGGCAACCCCTGCATACACTCCACCTTCACACATCTCTTTTCCTCTCTTCTGAAAAACTCCCTCCCCAGCTCCTTCTCCCCTGAACAGTCCTGCTCATCCTTTAAAACACGCCTACATTCCTGTGTCCACTGTACACACAACCTCCTGTCTTCCACCATTTCTCCCTCTTGCTCCTGAGGTCCTTAGCTGGACCTTGAATACAACGCTTACCGTTGGTTATTCCTCATGTTTCTTTCATTCCCTTTTTTTTTTTTTTTTTGAGTTGGAGTCGCACTCTGTCGCCCAGACTAGAGTGCAGTTGCATGCTCCCGGCCACCACAGCCTTGACCTGCTGGGCTCTGGCGATCCTTCTGCTTCAGCCTTCCAAGTAGCTGGAACTGCAGGTGTGCGCTACCATGCCCGGCTAGTTTTTGCTTTTATTGTAGAGACGAGGTCTTGCCAAGTTGCCCGAACGGGTCTCGAACCCACGGGCTCAGGCAATCCACTCACCTCTGTCTCCCAAAGTGCTGGGATTACAGGCTGAGCCACCGAGCCCAGTCTAAAATAATTTTTAATATCAGAAAAAGAAATACAGCAATACATTATTTAATGCAATATAGAGAAGTCACATTCAATCCATTACCAAGCCAACAACCGACTTTTTTCCCAGGACTCTGCAGGACATGGAAGGGTAAGCCCTGGTCTCTAACCTCAGTGTGCTTTGAAAACCTAGTTGAAAAAAGATTAAGGTGTTCACAAGCCAGATAAACAAACATTCTGAATTCCTCCTGAGGGTGAAGTGGAAGTGCTAGTTTGTGTGAAAGAGACCACAAGGTGCTACTAACAAGGGCCAGAGGAGCTCTTAGAGGCAAAGAGAACATGGCGTGTGACTGGCTCTCAGAGGAGACCTGGATGCCGCAAGGCCAGGGGCACAAGGCAGGAAGGGAGGAGACACAGAGTCACAAAGCAACTCTGGCCCATGTGTGGGCATATGCCCTTGGCAACAGCAAAGTCTAAAGAATCCTAGACAGTTCCACTGGGTGCGGTGGCTCATGCCTGTCATCCCACCACTTTGGGAGGCAGAGGCGAGAGAACTGCCTGAGTCCAGGGCTCAAAATCAGCCTGGGCAACTTGGCGAGACCTCGTCTCTACAATCAATCAAAAAATTAGCTGGGCCTGGTGGTGCGTGCCTGTGATTCCACCTACATGGAAGGCTGAAGTGAAAGGATTGCCTGAGTTCAGCCGGTCGAGGCTGCGGTGGCCGTGAGCGTGCCACTGTACTCCAGCCTGGGTAACAGAGTGAGACTCAGACTCCAAAGAAAAAAAAATTCCAGACAGACTGTTCTTATTGGCTAGTGCAGTGCATTCTCTGAGGACTAAACTTTTGACTTGTGGCCTCTTCTCCTTCACGTGGCATTAATCTTTAGTATCACTGAGAGAAACAGTGCAGTGCGCAAGACAGCCAGACACTTCATTTATTCATATATGTATCACTCCTTCTTTTGCCCATTAATGCCCCAACTGTCATGTTTTTTGAGTTCTTGTGTCTGCTTTTTAAAGCTTTTTTTGCCTTTTTCCTTGCTCTCTTTCGTACATTTTTTTCCCTGCTCTCAGAGTTATGGCTGTATCCAACCTCTTTGCTTAAGAGTTATGATTAGTTGAGAAAACAGATTACATGATCTGCAGTCATCCAACCACACCTGAAATATTGTGCCCATTTATAAGAGGAAACAAACAAATGAGGCTGTGTATCCTGGATAGGGTAAGAGAGAATGGAAGCAGAAAATGAGAATATTTAGTCTAAAAAAGAGACAAATTTAGCCAGGCGTGGTAGTGCACGCCTGTAGTTCTGGCTGCTTAGAAGGCTGAGGCGGAAGGATCGCCAGAACCCAGCAGGTCGAGGCTGCGGTGGCCGGGAGCGGCTACTGCACTCCAGTCTGGGTGACAGAGTGAGACTCCAACTCAAAAAAAAAAAAAAAAAAATTAAAAAGAGACAACTGCTGCCATTTGACCGGGCTCGGTGGCTCAGCCTGTAATCTCAGCACTTTGGGAGGCTGAGGCGAGTGGATTGCCTGAGCCCGCGGGTTTAAGAACCACCTGGGCAAGTGGCGAGACCTCGTCTCTACAATAAATCAAAACTAGCCGGGCGTGGTAGCATGCTCCTGTAGTTCCGGCTACTTGGAAGGCTGAGGAGAAAGGATCTTGGGAGCCCAACAGGTCGAGGCTGCAGTGGCCGGGAGTTTGCCACTGCACTCCGTCTGGGCAACAGAGTGAGACTCCGACTCAAAAAAAAAAAGAGACAACATGGGAGTGACATGACTGTTTTCTTCAAATACTTAAGGAGCCTCCGGATAAAAGGGGCATTAAACTCATTCTTTGACACACCATAAAAGGTACCTGGAACCCAGAAAGGGAGATGGCAGTGGTGAAATTTCTAGGAGACAGGTTTCAGCCCATATAAGGACTGAATTTGAATACGAGGAATTTTTGCAAGTTGATATTATATGGACCTTTGGAAAACCTGCACATAAGAGTCAGATGAAGTATTCAGAACTGAAGTGCTCTGGGCTCAGAGAATTAAAATTTTTTTCTTGTGTGCTGAGCACAATGGTTGAATTTGGTACCTGTTCAGTAATTTTGTAATTAAAATTGGATTCTTGCTGCAGTCTCTAGGGCCACTGTTCTTATCACCCTGTGGCTAGGAAACATTCCCTAGATTGAGACTTGATTTCCTGTTAAATACATATGGGCCCTTCACACTGACCTATCTTGTCAAATTGAGTTTAGGAAATGAAACCAGGCAAATGAGTTGTGTCTGTGGCTATGTTTAACAGATTTAAAGAGGTTCATGAATTAGCCAGGAAGGAAATGTCTGCTCTTTTTATTTCCTTTGAAAAAGGATTCTTATACTCATAGATAAAACAATGTGTTATTTTTGTATATGAAAAGGATGAATGGACTGTGGAGTCAAAGTAGCTTCTTTAAATAATCACAGGTCTTGTTTGGTTTGGATCAAGCACCAGCACGACACACATGGAGCTCTCAAAGGGGAAGTTCCAATATCAAAACCAACAATAAGACTACCAGTAACCCAGATGATGTCTGAAATTAATACAGCACAAATATAACTCATGGAAATCAATAGGACTGTTACAGTGAAAGTGTGGCACATTTTCATCCAAGGACTTAAGAGAAGCTAACAGGGGAGGGGGGAACCCCCCAAAACTGAAATTATCTTTTGGAGGGTGGGCCCCTTGTAGAACAGGCTTCCCCCACTAGGTAAGTGTTCTAGGAACCCATCGGCATCAGTGGACCACCTAGCGTTGTTATGAGAGGCCGAGTTCAGCTTCAGTGAAATTTCCTTTGGAGATTCTTTTCACGCATTTGCCCATTTCATGGTGGGTGGTTTGGGGGCATACCTATCCACACTGCACTGAGTGTTCAGCAGTTTTTGACCAAAAACAGCATAAACCCCATGCCCCACCCTCCCTATTCAGCGGATCTCACCTTGAGAGGCTTTTTTGGTTTCTCAGGATGAAAAAAGTCCTCAAAGGGAAACGTTTAGCCAATGTGGAAGAGGTGAAATGAAAAACAAAAACAGACAAAAAACCCCCCCAAAAACAGCAGGAACACTAAAAGGCATCAAAACGTATGAGTTCAAAAACTCTTAGTTTTTTTTTTTTTTTTTTTTGAGTCGGAGTCTCACTCTGTCGCCCCAGACTGGAGTGCAGTGGCTGTTCCTGGCCACCACAGCCTCGACCTGCTGGGCTCCGGTGATCCTTCCGCCTCAGCCTTCCAAGTAGCTGGAATTACAGGCACACGCTACCACACCCCGCTGATTTTTTGATTTATTGCAAAGATGAGGTTTCGCCAAGTTGCCCAGGCGGGTCTTGAACCTGCAGGCTCAGGCAATTCACTCATCTCGGCCTCCCAAAGCGCGGGATTACAGGCTGAGCCACCGAGCCAGGCCCAAAAACTGTTTTGAGCAGTGGAAGAAGTGTCTCAATAGGTGTACTGAATCAAACCGAGAGTATTTTGAAGGTGACTGAAGTTTAAACATGTAAGAATACACAATTTTTCATAAATAAATTCTGGGGTTTTGTGCAAGTAATAACCACAATATATGTAAGAACACTCTTATAACAGATTTATGCCTTACTATATACCAATAGCATTTATAATTACAAAGGAGAAAACAACTTGAAAGATGACTACCATTTTAAACATTTATTTGAAGATGATTGATGGATACAGAAATCACAAAGGCACCAAAGAACTGCTTCTAAATACCTGACATGGAGCAGGGTGCGGTGGCTCAAGCCTTTCATTCTAGCACTTTGGGAGGCTGAGGCAAGAGGATTGCCTAAGCCCAGGGGTTTGAGACCAGCCTAGGCAACTTGGTGAGACTGTCTCTACAATGAATAAAAAATTTAGCTGGACCTAGTGGCACACGTCTGTGGTTCCAGCTACTTGGAAGGCTGAGGTGGAAGGATTGCTTGAGCCCAGCAGGTCAAGGTTGCGGTGGCCATGAGCATGCCACTGCACTCCAACCTGGGAAACAGTGAAACTCCAACTCAAAATAAAAAATACTGCCAGGATCGGTGGCTCAGCCTGTAATCCCAGTGCTTTGGGAGGCCGAGGCGAGTGGACTGCCTGAGCTCGTGGGTTTGAGACCCACCTGGGCAACTTGGCGAGACCTCACCTCTACAATAAACCAAAAATTAGCTGGACGTAGTGGCACACGTCTGTGGTTCCAGCTACTTGGATGGCTGAGGTGGAAGGACTGCTTGAGCCCAGCAGGTCCAGGCTGCGGTGGCCGGGAGCGTGCCACTGCACTTCAGCCTGTGCAATGGGGTGAGACTCCAACTCAAAAAAAAAATACTAATAATACTTGGTATGGCATTATAGGTGTGACTGGCAAAGTCTGTGCCACAAAAATTGCACATTAACACTTCTTTGAGAACAGACTCACACAGTAGGAAATATACACTCTGTTTTCTCATAAAACCTCAAGAGTCAAGAACAAGAAAAGTTTAAAACACATTTGTCACAGGTCTCCAGCGACTCCTTTTGATGGCCCTTGGCCAGCTTTCCATTTTCATCTGCTTTCGGACCCTCCTCTGACCCTAACTGTCCTCCACCTTAGCCCCCCTTCCTGAATCCTGCCCCCAGATTACTCCCATGGCTATCCAGCTTCACTTGAGTATGCTGGGGACTGGTGTTACTTCACCCATGGGGGTTTCCCAAGGAATGAGGAGTGCTCAGAACTGAGATGGAGGGGCTGTTGACTAATGCCACACAGGAGGAATGAGGAACAGGGGCATACGTGCCTTTTTACTTCACATCTAACCAATGACATATAGCTGGCCTTGACCAAGAATTCAAAAAGAGTGATGGAATTCAGTTCAGGCGATTTGAGATCTTGTAAATAGTTCCTGAGACAAAATAACTCAAGCTCAAAAAATATTCATCTCAGTTCCTTCTGGAGAAACCAGGCTGACATGAAACTGCACAGGGTGTCACAGAAGCGGGTGTTAGGCTTAATGAACTTGCCGCTGGGCTCTGTGAAGGCCTGGGACTATGTAATTATAGCTTATGCTTATTGAACATACAGTGCACTGTTTTAGCCATATAACATGCATAATTCTACTTAATTTTTGAAAAAACCCTGCAAGGAAGTGCAACAATTTATTTATTTTTATTTTATTTTATTTTATTTTTGAGTTGGAGTCTCACTCTGTCACCCAGACTGGAGTGCAGTGGCACACTCCCGGCTACCGCAGCCTCGACCTGCTGGGCTCCTGAGAACCTTCCGCCTCAGCCTTCCAAGTAACTGGAACTACAGGTGTGTGCCACCACACCCGGCTAATTTTTTTTAATTTTATTGTAGAGATGAGGTCTCACCAAGTTGCCCAGGCAGGTCTCGAACTTGCAG
>NW_007249890.1:436159-448394 GCF_000164805.1 Carlito syrichta | reverse complement strand
CGAGACCCGCCTGGGCAGCGAGACCTCATCTCTACAATAAATCAAAAACTCAGCTGGGCATGGTAGCGCGCGCCTGTAGTTCCAGCTACTCGGAAGGCTGAGGCAGAAGGATCACCGGAGCCCAGCAGGTCGAAGCTGCAGTGGCCGGGAGTAGCCACTGCACTCCAGTCTGGGCGACAGAGTGAGACTGCAACTCAAAAAAAAAAGTGAGAATCAAGACGGGCTCAGTGGCTCAGCCTGTAATCCCAGTGCTTTGGGAGGCTGAGGTGAGTGGATTGCCTGAGCTCACGGGTTCAGGAAGTCGAAGTGAGACTCCAACTGAAAAAAAAAAAAAAAAAAAGAGGCCAGGCTCGGTGGCTCAGCCTGTAATCCCAGTTACGTGGAAGGCTGAGGCGGAAGGATCGCCAGAGCCCAGCAGACTGAGGCTGCGGTGGTCGGGAACGTGCCACTGCACTTCAGTCTGGGTGACAGAGTGAGACTCGAACTCAAAAAAATTAGGGAAAAAAAATGACATTTGGCCAGTCATGGTGACTCATGGCTATAATCCCAGCACTTTGGGAGGCCAAGGCAAGAGGATTGCCTGAGCCCACAGGTTCGAGACCAGCATGGGCAACATGGTGAGACCTTGTCTCTACAATAAATCAAAAAAATTAGCTGGGCATGCTAGCGCGCCTGTAGTTCCGGCTACTTGGAAGGCTTGTGCCAATGCACTCTAGCCTGGGTGACAGAGTGAGACTCCAACTCAAAATAAATAAATAAATAAATGTGAGAATCTTGGCACAGAAAGGTTAAGTAACTTGCCCAGGGTTCCATGGCTAGAAATGGTAGAGCTGGGAATTGGAACCACATGTAACCATTCTGCTGTGCTGAGGCAGCAGGCACAGTAGTTAAGAGGAACCTTCTGCAGCCCAGAGCCTCACTGCTCAGGTTGCGTGACCTTGGGCAAATCACTTACTCTCCAGGCACTTCCAGTTTCTCACTGCAAAATGGTGATGCTAACAATAGTATTCCGGGCCTCATAGGGTTGTTGGAAGAATTAACCCATTTAAAACAATATTCGGCACATAATAAAAGCTTTATAAGTATTAGCTAACATTACTATTTGCTAATATGATACACTCAATTCTATTTGCACAAGTTTCTGTATTATATCTGTCCTGGACGTAACCAGTGAGTCACTCAAATGGTGTTTTAAACCACAGAATTACTGTTTGACTTAAGGATTTAACGCATCATTAAAAAAAAAAAAGTGCTCCAGAACTAATGTCACACAACAACCATTTTTTTTTTGAGTTGGAGTTTCACTCCGTCGCCCAGACTGGAGTGCAGTGGCCGCTGCCGGCCACCACAGCCTTGACCCACTGGACTCCGGTGATCTTTCCACTTCAGCCTTCCGGGTAGCTGGAATCACAGGCGAGCGCTACCATGCCCGGCTGATTTTTGATTTATTGTAGAGATGAGGTCTCGCCAAGTTGCCCAGGCGGGTCTCAAACCCACCGGCTCAGGCAATCCACTCACCTCAGCCTCCCAAAGGCGTGGGATTACAGGCTGAGCCACCGAGCCCAGCTACAGCAACCATTTTAAATATCTTTACCCTAAAATTACTCTTGAAAATGTACTTCTTAAATATCTTTTAAATATCTTTTTTAAATATCTTTTAAATATCTTTACCCTAAAATTACTCTTGAAAATGTACTTCTAATTTAATCTAAGTACAGTATTTCCATACATTACTGTCCTTAAGAGTGGTTTCAAATTGGTGTAGACAGATTCCTTAAAAGTCTCATAAACAAGCCGGGCTCGGTGGCTCAGCCTGTAATCCCAGCGCTTTGGGAGGCTGAGGTGAGTAGATTGCCTGAGCCCGCGGGTTTGAGACCCGCCTGGGCAACTTGGCGAGACCTCATCTCTACAATAAATCAAAAATTGGCTGGGCATGGTAGCGCGCACCTGTAATTCCAGCTACTTGGAAGGCTGAGGCAGAAGGATCACCAGAGCCCAGCAGGCTGAGGCTGCGGTGGCTGGGAGTGTGCCACTGCACTCCAGTTTGGGTGACAGAGTGAGACTCCAACTCAAAAAAAAAAAAAAAAAAGTATCTCATAAACAGCAATGTCTGCAGTCCCATTTTAATATTTCAATAAACTTTAGAAAAACCACGGGGTAAGGTTAACTGGATTACTTACTGGGTTTTAGATAGAAGGAGGAGGCATAGTTGATTGGTTCATATTGGTCAGGATCCCTGAAAGTGAGGTCTAGGTGATCTGAGTAATTTCTTTTTCATCCACACATAAATCTTCACTGAGACTTCCTCTGTGGAGATGCAAAATGAACAAGAAACGTGCCCTTCTCTTGAGGTCCTAGTAGTTTAGTGGGCAACAAACCCGCATAAATAGTTACCTCATATTAAAGTAACAACAGAAGCCAGGCTTGGTGGCTCAGCCTGTAGACAGATTCCTTAAAAGTCTCATAAACAAGCCGGGCTTGGTGGCTCAGCCTGTAATCTTAGCACTTTGGGAGGCTGAGGTGAGTGGATTGCCTGAGCCACGGGTTCGAGACCTGCCTGGGCAACTTGGCGAGACCTCATTTCTACAATTAAAAAAAAAAAATGATATGGAACAAAAGAAAAGAATAAGGGGGGGCAGATGAAGAGTGAGAAAAAGAGTGAGAGCCAGAGAGCAAGAGAGAGAGAGAAGGCAGAGAGAGGGAGGAGAGCAGGGAAGGAAGGAGAGAGAGAGCCAGAGGGGAGAGAGGGAGGGAGGGAGAGAGGGAGGAAGAGAGAAGAAGGAAGGAAGCAAGCCTTTAAAATTTTTTTTAGCCAGGCTCCATGGCTCAGCCTGTAACCCCGCGCCTTGGGAGGCTGAGGTGAGTGGATTGCCTGAGCCCACGAGTTCGAGACCTGCCTGGGCAACTTGGTGAGATCTCATCTCTACAATAAATCAAAACAAAAATTAGCCGGGCGTGGTAGTGCGCGCCTGTAGTTCCAGCTACTTGGAAGGCTGAGGCGGAAGGATCACCGGAGCCCAGCAGGTCGAGGCTGCGGTGGCTGGGAGCCTGCCACTGCACTCCAGGATGGGCGACAGTGAGACTCCGATTAAAAAAAAAAAAAAAAAAAAACAAAACAAAAAGAATAAGGAAACGGGACACAGAGTCCCTAGTCTACAACATAATTGCTCAGAGTCACAGCAAGACCTCTTGCCCTTTCCTGATGAAACTGTGCTCAGTTCCCAAGTCAAGGTAGGTGCTGTCTTTTGCTTGGAGGGTTTCCACGACTTCTTGGGAAACTCCATCCAATTATTTGCATGAGCTGAGTTAACAGGCTCTGCTGTCTGTTGCTTCAAGCAGTCTGATGCCACAGAGTGCCACATGTCAGGGTTGGTGTGGAGTGCCAGATCATGCAACCCAGGCCGTTTGCACAGTCACCATGACTATCAGAAAGGCCCAGGGCACTGGGCAGCTGCAGAGACTCTAGACAAGATACACTAGCCTTCAGAGCCCTAGGAGGGTAGCCCTAAGAGGGTAACTGACATGGGCAACAGGATCAGCAATCTGTAATAAAAGCACAATTATCAGATGTTCTTTATTTTTTCTTTCTTTTTTTTTTTTTGAGTTGGAGTCTCACTCTGTCGCCCAGACTGGAGTGCAGTGGCCGCTCCCGGCCACCGCAGCCTCGACCTGCTGGGCTCCTGCGATCCTTCCGCCTCAGCCTTTCAAGTAGCCAGAATTACAGGCACGTGCTACCACGCCCGGCTGATTTTTGATTTATTGTAGAGATGAGGTCTTGCCAAGTTGCCCAGGCGAGTCTCGAACCCGTGGGCTCAGACAATCCACTCACCTCAGCCTCCCAAGGGTGCAGGATTACAGGCTGAGCCACCGAGCCTGGCTACCAGATGTTCTTTAAACTGGCTGCATTCTTGTCAGTATCCCAAATCGAAGAACCTTGTCCTATGTACCGATGTTGACCTTTCACACACATCCTACAGGAGTGATGTCCCTCAGACCTAGGGCTAACTCCTAGTTACTGTCCAAGCTCAGCCATGTCTCCCTAACCTCCCTGCCATGTGCAGCTGGGCTGTCTCAACCACTGAGGTCATCTAGCTGTCACCAGTGAGTTGAAGCTGAGTCACGTCAGGCCAGAGTAGATATTTATGACTGCTGAGAAAACACCTGCGGGCTTGCTTCAATCACTCCCCAGTTTAAGCCTGTCCTAACAGTTGCTTTTCAAGCAGAGACAGAGACTGAACTATCCTCTGTGATACAGCATAGATACTAAATCATATGCTGTAAAATTCTAATTTTTTCAGTAAGCAGTACCAAATATTAAACAGGTCTTTCCTTATAATAAATGTTCATCGTGGACTTTTTTTTTTACTTTTTTATTTGACAGATGTGGTACAATTCAGGATTAGGTATACAAATGTTCATTATGTAGGTACCCTTGTAGATGAGGAGTCCCTCCCCCATTCCCACTACTGCCAATCCGCTCTCCCCTCCGCCCACAGTTTCCTGTTACTGCTGTGGATATGTTTTTAATTTTTTAATGAGTTGATTCCTTAAATGTACAAGTGTTTGCACACAAACACATTTGGTCCCACTGACAGGAATTTTGCTTGAGTCAGGACTGTGGAACTAGGCTTCGGGGGTCAGCTTCCTGCCCCACGGAATGCAGTGGGAAAGTTCCCACAACCAGAGGGGGCCTCTCACATCACATTCCATGCGGGAAGCATCTGCTGAGGTTTTTTATGCAAACGGTGCAGTGTCTTGAGATGCCACTATGTCCTGAGCAGATCCCAATCAAATTCTACAAAACTTACTTATCTGCAGCATAAGCAAGGGTGTATAAGTGTGTACACAGCAAGGTAGCAGTAGACTTCGTACCATGGGGAAAGAAATTCAGACTCATATGAACTTGAGCTTACAGTATTCTCATTGTGAGGATGCGTTCTGAGAGGAAAGGTTATCATACTTTAAACTTTTTTTAATTTTTGAGTTGGAGTCTCACTCTGTCGCCCAGATTGGAGTGCAGTGGCACACTCCAGGCCAACGCAGCCTCTACCTGCTGGGCTCCAACGATCCTTCTGCCTCAGTCTTCCAAGCAGCCAGAACTACAGGTGCGCACTACCACACCTGGCTAATTTTTGGTTTATTGTAGAGATGAGGTCTCGTCAAGTTGCCCAGGTGGGTCTCGAACTCAGGGGCTCAGGCAATCCACTTGCCTCGGCCTCCCAAAGTGCTGGGATTATAGGCTGAGCCACCGAGAACGGCCCTATTTGAAACTTCTTTAAGGAAGTTGTTCTCAATCTAGGAGGTTCAGGGAAACTTAACTACAAGCTGACTAAGCAGCAAACAAAGCCAACTTCATTCACCCATTGTGCTTTCCAGGATGTCCACTGAGCAGTGGGGATGTGAACAACAGAACCACAATCCTCCATTCTGTTGCTTTGCAGGCATCAGTTTAGACCGAGGCAACCATGCCCCCACTCTTCCCACTGTACGCCAGCACCTAGAATAGGTCTGTGATGCTGAATTAATATCCAGGAACAAGGGTTCGTCCCTGAATACTTGAAACTTAATTTATCCATTCATTCATCAGTCTGAGGTGAAGCGAGTAAGACAAATAAGATGTGGCTCAGCCCCACGATGGCCTTGTTTGCCTTATTCTGGTACAGAAACAGCAAACGCCAAAGCATGGAGGTTCAGGCTGCTGCACTTAGGAAACTAAGTACTATGGTGTGACTAGAGCAAGTCAGAGGACAGCAGGAGATGAGGCTGACGAGACAGGCAAGGCTGGGCACACAGGACCTCAGGATTTAGATTTTTATCCTGACAGTGATGGGAAACAGAGGACGGAGTTCAGATAGAAGAGTAATAGATCAGTGATTTGGCAAGATCACTCTGACTGCAGAGGGGGGAGGGACTGGAAGGAGTCAAGGCTGGTTAGGAGGCCACTCAGGTGGCCCAGGTGAGAAATGAGGAGGCCTTGTTTTAGGCAGTGACAGTGGGGCAGGAGAGGAGGTGACCATATCACAAGCCAAGGAAGTAGAACTGGCAGAACTCTGTGATGAACTGGAGAGAAAATGCCAGATTAGGCTGGGCACGACGGCTCAGCCTATAATTCCAGCACATTGGGAGGCTGAGGCAAGAGAATTGCCTGAGCCTGCGGGTTCGAGACCAGCCTGGGCAACTTGGCGAGACCTCGTCTCTACAATCAATCACAAAAACTAGCTGGATGTGGTGGCGTGTGTCTGTAGTTCCAGCTACTTGGAAGGCTGAGGCGGAAGGATCGCCTAAGTCCAGCCAGTAGAGGCTGCGGTGGCTGTGAGCGTGCCACTGCACTCCAGCCTGGGTGACAAGAGATTCCAACTCAAAAAAAGAAAATGCCAGGCTAAAAGACACTCGGTAGTGGGGACCATGGTCAGTAAGAAGTGACTAACAGGTACTTGCAAAGGCTGGAAGGATAAGCGAGCAGGAAGTGGCATGCCCTTGGACACTCGGTGGTTAAGCATGTGAACTCAGACATCTGGGCTGAAATCACAGCTTCTCCATTTGCTGGCGAAGTGACATTGGGCAAGAGGCTTCATCTCTCTCCAGGTCTCAGTGTCTCATTCATCAAATGAGAATAATCTAGCTGGTAGAGTTGTGAGTCTTGGGTGAATGAATACGTGTCAGTCCTTGGAAGCGTCTCTAGAATAGAATGCACTCTAAGTGCCAGCGGGTGTTGGTGTCATCCTTGGGTTGCTGGCTTGTGCATCTGCTAAGATCCAGGGCAAAGAACCTTCACTGGCTCCAACAACATGCAGCATTTAATTCAAACCACTATACGGATGCTCGCAAGTGTCTACCATCCGGCCCTGTCTTGTATCTTGGATCATACTGCCCTACCACCTCCTGGGTCTAGGTCATTCACAGTTCCCTCTGCCTGTAACACCCTCTCCTGCCTTCATCTCTGCAGATCCAAATCCATTTCAAATGCCTCTTCCAAAAAGCAGTCCATTCCCTCAAGCTCTGCAGCTTTTCAAATCTAATTTCTTTGTATTTCCCTTAAATCTTTTGGTTAGGTTTGAATGGGCTTTTTTTTTTTTTGAGTTGGAGTGGCACGCTCCTGGCCACAGCAGCCTCGACCTGGGGGGCTCCAGGGATCCTTCCGCCTCAGCTTTCCAAGTAGCCAGAACTACAGGCACACGCTACTATGCCCTGCTAGTTTTTTTTGGCTTTTTTTGAGTTAGAGTCTCACTCTGTTGCACAGACTGGAGTGCAGTGCACCATCCTAGCCACCGCAGCCTCGATCCACTGGGCTCCAGTGATCCTTCTGCCTCAGGCTTCCAAGTAGCTGGAACTACAGGCACATGCTACCATGCCCGGCTAATTTTTTTTTTATTTATTGTAGAGATGAGGTCTCGCCAAGTTGCCCAGGAGGGTCTCAAAGCCGCGGGCTCAGGCAATTCACTCACCTCGGCCTCCCAAAGCGCGGGATTACAGGCTGAGCCACCGAGCCCGGCCCCAGCTAGTTTTTGATTTATCGTAGAGATGAGGTCTCGCCAAGTTGTCTGGGCAGGACTTGAACTCGCGAGCTCAGGCAATCCACTCGCCTCAGTCTCCCAAAGTGCTGGGATTACAAGCTGAGCCACTGAGCCTGGCCTGAATGGGCTCTTTGAAGGTGACAACTGTCCTTACTTATCCTCCTACCTCCTCCGGCCCCTGACCTTGCCTGTAGCAGAACTCAAGACATCTTCACTGAATTGAAACAAGAGCCCACAAGATAAAGTCCTTGTATATGAAACTGGGATGTTAGCGCCACCTACTTCATAGAGTGGTTTTGAGTGCTTGGAGCATAATAAGTGTTCAATAAAATATATCCTCATCTACATTATCATTTTTTTTTGAGTTGGAGTCTCACTCTGTGGCCCAGACTGGAGTGCAGTGGCATGCTCCTGGCCACCAAAGCCTTGACCCGCTGGGCTTCAGTGATTCTTTCGCCTCAGCCTTCCATGTAGCTGGAACGACAGGTGCGCACTACCATGCCCGGCTTATTTTTTATTGTAGAGACGAGGTCTCACCAAGTTGCCTGGGCGGGTCTCAAACTCACAGGCTCTGGCAATCCACTCACCTCGGCCTCCCCAAGTGCTGGGATTACAGGCTGAGCCACCAAGTCTGGACTACATTACCATTTCTATAGAGCAAAAGTTTCACTTGTTCTTTGCCCACCTTAATAGAAATTCTGTCTAGTGTTAATGAAGTTGAAAGATAACGGCGTTACTTCAGAATTCCTGGAAAGTTGGTCAATGGAATCAATATGTGGGAACCACTGTTCTGGCCCACCATGGCATTCCTTTCCCAGGTCCCAAGGGTTTCCTCCATGAAGGCATCACTTGACTACCTCGGGTCTTTTCTTTTTGTCTTTGGAGGAACAGAGCTCAGCTCTTGATCTCTGTGACCCTGAGAAATAAGGCAACTGGGTAGGGGACAGGTCCAGCAGTTACCTCTTCTCATCTCAGCCCCTAGGCTGGCTGCTGAAGTCAGAAACAGACCCCGGGACATAGGGGGTGGGTTGTGGGGGTTTGGCCTGACCGGTCCGAAAGAAGCCAACAGGCAACTGTGACAGTCCTTGGGTTTTATTTTTATTTTTAAAATTTACTTTGAAGAATTTTGTGAGTCCCAGAGGAGTCCTTTTATGTCATTTTTTCTTCTTTTTTTTAGAATTTCCTCTAAAGTCCATTAGGGAGATTTAACACATTCCAGATTTAGCACTTTAATGGGCTTTTGTTCTTGCCTTGTTTCTCATTTTTAATTTCTCTTCTGGTTTTTAATTAGCTATCCCTGGGATCACAAAGTTTGCAAACTCAACAGCAAAATTTCGGGAAAGTCTCTTATGTGTGAGTTCATTATGCTAATATCATGTCCACTGCCTGACTGTAGGTAAGAGAGGATCTGTCCCAGAGACGAAAGGTGAGTCGTCAGATGGCATTCACTACGCCATGTGGGGGCACCAGGTCTCTTCTACAAAACCACAGAGACTCTACATTTGAGAATTTCTTTTTAGCACCATCTTGGCGATTTTCTCTCTCCAGGAACCTCGGACAAGTCTAACCTGGAGCTGATCACTCTGACATGCACCTGTGTGGCTGCAACTCTCTTCTGGCTCCTGTTAACTCTCTTTATCCGAAAAATGAAAAGGGTAAGAGCACAGATGAGTTCTATGCCCCTTTTTGCATAATATTCTAAAGCGCCTGGTCTGATGCCTCGAGCAGGCACTGACCAAATGCTGGGCCTCTTCCCCTCCCCTCTAGCTCCAGTCTCTGATCTGGGGAACACTGGAAAGAAATCACTAAAGTGTCTCTAACCACACAGTGGGTGCTTGCAAGAAAGGTCATAGCAATAAGCTGATGAGTATTTCTCAGTGACACAAGGGGTATTTTTGATATAATTATATAAGTCTTTCAGTTCAGCATGGGACCTGTGAAGTCTTTATTTTCTTAACCTCACTCTGCTAAGAAATGGAAAGGTAAGGCAAAACACAGACCAGCCTTTGACTTCTCTCTTGTAATGCTGTAGCTGGCACGTGTACTGGTCATTCTGTGCTTGGGGAGACCCACCACAAAGCTCGGTTTTTTTAGAGTGTGAGGTCTGGGTTGGCATTTAGGGCATCAGATTTCTATACCCAGGCCTGTAAAACATCTTGCTTCTCTAAAATTAAGTGGGAAAATAACTAACATTCATTCATTCATTTGACTTCAAATATTTCCTGCGTGCCCACTCCACGCTGAGTGCCAGCCCTCTGGTAACAGTGAGGAGTAAATGCTGGAGGGAGCAGTCTGGGGACACGGACTTTAATCAGTCACACAAATGTCACACTGCAACTCTGAGCGAGCTGAGTTAGCTGCCTAAAAGGTAGGAGTGATCAGATGAAGAAAGGAGGGAAAAATGTTGCAGGCAGAGGGAACGGCAGGTATGGGGCTGGCCAGGCAGGGGGGAACCAGAATGAGAGCCTGACAGAGGCCATTAGGGCTGCAAGGAAGGGCAGAATCTGAGAAGACACTGCCAGGAGCGCAGGGAAGGGCCACAAGGTCTGTCCAGGCAGGAATTTAGTTTGCATTCTATAAGCAAGGCACAGCCTGGAGCAGGAGGGAGATGAGGCGCAGGTAGGGGTGGTGTGGCACTTCTGTGTCTGGAAAGATGGCTTTGGCTGAGATGCTTTGGGCGATTGTTTTGGGGAGAATGGACCAGAGTGGGCAAGAGAGCACTGAGAGGCACCCGTAGATGACAGTGGTCCGGTGAGAGGCGATGGGGGTTGTGACCAAATGACTAGAGCCCAGAGGTATTCAAGAGATAAAATCAACAGGATTTGAGAAGCCTCAAGAGGTCTCTGGCAGTCTTATTAAGATTAGCCCTGCTGGGCTCGGTGGCTCAGCCTGTAATCCCGCACCTTTGGGAGGCTGAGGTGAGTGGATTGCCTGAGCCTGCAGGTTTGAGACCCGCCCGGGCAACTTGGCAAGACTTCATCTCTACAATAAATCAGAAAATTAGCCGGGCGTGGTAGCGCGTGCCTGTAGTTCCAGCTACTTGGAAGGCTGAGGCAGAAGGATCGCCGGAGCCTAGCAGGTCGAGGCTGCGGTGGCCGGGAGCGGCCACTGCACTCCAGTCTGGGCGACAGAGTGAGACTCCAACTCAAAGAAAAAAAAAAAAAGATTAGCCCTGCGCTGGGTGTGGTGGCTCAAGCCTGTAATCCTAGCACTTTGGGAGGCAGAACTGAGAGGACTGCCTGAGCCCAGGGGTTTGAGGCCAGCCTGGACAACATGGCAAGACCTCGTCTCTACAATAAATCAAAAAATTAGCCGGGCATGGTGGCATGAGCCAATAGTTCCAGCTACTTGGAAGGCTTAGGTGGGAGGATTGCCTGAACCCAGCGGGTCGAGGCTGTGGTGGCTGTGAGCATGCCACTGCACTCCAGCCTGGGCAGAGTGAGACTCCAAAAAAAAAAAAAGTTAACCATTATCAATGTGCCAGATCTCATGGAAAGTTCTTTATGTAGCATCTCAGCTAATCCTTCCAAAAATGCCAAGAGGTAAATATATTATTCCCATCTTACTGAAAGGGAAACTGAGGCTCAGAAAAGTAAAGGAACTGGTGCAAAGTCACTCTAGTTGGAGCTGATTTTTGAGCCTTAGGCCTTGGACTTGCATTAACAATCAATAAGGTGTACTTTACAGTGCTGGTGTAAGAGGCAAGGCCAGCAGCCCTTGCTATGGTAAATGTGGAACACCAGGCTTTTGCCATAGAGTGACTGGTTTTCAGACATGACAATTAAGGCCACTACTCTAGAAGGAAGCAAAGGTCACACAATAGTTTTGAAAGGGGAGACACATCCTATAGGGAAACACATCAAAGGCCAAACTTGCCAAATCTATAGGGAGCTACCAAGGCCACAGAAGTTCAAAGGAGGGAGGGTGAGAAGAACTTCAGAGAAAGCCATGCCCGAGATAGAACTGGAAGGCTGTAGCTGGAAGGAAAGAAGCTGGAAAACACAGGCCTGCCCTCCACTCCTGCTCCCTGGATTGGGACTTAGTCTGGTTGCTCCACAGAGAGGAGCAGAGCAGAAATAGAACTGGAAAAGCAAGCTGAAAGTCAACTGAAGAGGTCCCTTCTGTTCTAAAATTTGGTGAGACTTTGATGTCAGTAAGAAAGGATGAAGGCAAGAGATTATCATCTCAAAAACAGAATGCCTATGATATGTGAAAAGGACTTGGGGGTGGGAGGCAAAGAGAAACAAGGCATCAACACATTTCCATGGGGTTTCTCTACAGTGTAAATTCTTCATTGATGAGGCCTGCATTTTACCTTCTCATCTTTATCCTGATAGGTCAGTGCTGTAAAGACAGGTGACATTTACTGATGCCCCCACCAACATATTCCATGGGTTATTTAATTTGATATACACAACAACCCCATGAGATAAGTACCATTATTATTACTAGTCATACAATTAAATAAACTTTAATAAATTTAAATGTACATAAATTTCCTTATCTGTAAAATAAAAATCACAGATAAGGAGACTAGGGTTAGAGAGGTCAAGCAACTTGCCCTCAGTTATGTGGCTGGGCAGAAGTTGAGCTCTGATTCCAATCCAGACGGTCAGCCTCAATGCTTGGGCTCTGAAGCACTTAGTCTCCAAGCCAAGCACCTAGTAGCTACTCAGTGTTAATGTCTTTTTTTTTTTTTTTTTTTTGAGTTGGAGTCTCAC
>NW_007249890.1:425429-435993 GCF_000164805.1 Carlito syrichta | reverse complement strand
GGGCTCGGTGGCTCAGCCTGTAATCCCACGCCTTTGGGAGGCTGAGGTGAGTGGATTGCCTGAGGCCGTGAGTTTGAGACCCGCCTGGGTCTCTACAATAAATAAAATACTAGCCGGGCGTGGTAGCGCGCACCTGTAGTTCCAGCTACTTGGAAGGCTGAGGCGGAAGGATCGCCAGAGCCCAGCAGGTCGAGGCTGCGGTGGCCGGGAGCGGCCACTGCACTCCAGTCTGGCCGACAGAGTGAGACTCCAACTTAAAAAAAAAAAAAAAAAAAAAGAAAGAATAAATATTTGCCAGCCAACATTTTACTATCACACACTCCTCAAAACCCTCACTTAAGGTTTGTTTGGGGTTTTCTCTCATCTGCCTTAATGAGATAAATCATAAAATCCCGGCGGTGCCCCACAGGAGACTGTCTCTGTCTACGCTACTGCCCACCTCCCTGCATAGCCTGCATGAGTCTAAGATGCCCCTTGCTAGTTTCAGCTATTCCAGGCTCTTTGCGAACTGGAAATTGTTCCCCATGGTCTTGGCTTTATCAGACACTGAAAAGTTTAGTCCTACAACCTGCTCCAGCAGCTTCTCTAATGAGCACCCAGCACATTATGCTCTTCTGGAGCCTCAAAGACACGACTGTCTGACAGCCTGGGCCCTTAGTCTAACACCAACGGCAAATACAGTTTGCAACAAACATACTCCATGTCTTTGTTTTCCACCCTTTATGGAGGCCAAGCAGACCTTTCTACCTTGAGCTATTTGTCACACATTTTAGTGATAATTTTAGTGAGAAGGAGGATCGCTAGTGATGGATGAGGTGAGCTGTGACAGCCTAGGACAGAGTGAGTAAGGGTGAGGAATGCAGGCGGGTGTGAGACGGTGAGTTTGGAGGGGTTGTCTGCTCTGCTCTAACTCTGACCCTGCTTAGGAAAAAGCCCCCACAGCAAGGGCCCCCAAACTCACTCAAGTGAAGGTCGACCTAACTTCCAGGCCATAGCTATATGGGAAAGCATGCTTCCTTTCCATCCTGTCAAAGAGTCTGCCCACAGAAATGCAATCATCAATTCTGGAAATTTGCCCATTAACTGGAAATAGAACCATTGACATGAATCGGATGTAAATCCAGTTCTCTATGATCTGCAGCAAAGGGCATTTTGGGGGCTTGATTTGCATCACCAAGATAAGACAGGCCCTTGAGGTAGATAGCTGCCTTACTTACTTAACATCCCACCAACAGCCAAGTGAACTCAGAACATGGCTGTGCATGTCTTATACCATATTTACTCCTTGGCCCTTGAGGTAATCACCTTGCTTCTCACTGAAGATGAACCTTACTCAAATCTCACAAATGGATCCTACAGCGTTTCCAGGTAGCTGGAGCAACCGCCCGGGGATGCCGGGTTTACTTGCCGCTTCCAGTCTGGCAATGCACCCCACTGCTGGCTCACCTGTAACATATGTTCCTGCTTCTACAGGATGGCCATGGAAAGTTATTTTTAGTCATGGTTTGGAATGACTTTATAAAAATGCTTTGCATGTTTTAGAAAGCCTATCACAACTGTTTGAGAACAAGCCCAACACGTAAGGTCACCGGAGAATCTGAGTGCATTGTACCCAAGATAGGATGGTGACGCTCACATCACAGAGATGAGTATGGGAACGATCAGGAGTTGTCCGATAGAAGTGGCACACTCAAGGGTGGCGAGTGTGCACGTGGTGGGGCACTTTCTGCACACAATTTTAACCCAGTGACTCAAAGTAGCCGAGGCTGTCAATCAGCTACCCAGGGTTTTAAAGTGACTTTGATTCCCAGTCCTCTGCAGAAGCCAAGACTGACTACCTGTCCATCATCACGGACCCGGACGAGGTGCCCCTGGACGAGCAGTGCGAGCGGCTCCCTTACGATGCCAGCAAGTGGGAGTTTGCCCGGGAGAGGCTCAGACTGGGTAAGGTGTAAGCACTGTGCCTTGAGAGACACAAAAGCAAGCTAGACCCGGCAGTCTACCCTCCAGGTGCTCCCAGACTAGTAAGGAAGAGGGATGTCAAGGTAAATAACCCCAATGGAATGCCGAGACGGCCATGCAAGGTGACAGCGAGCCCCTGCTGGTTCATTCACCAGTTGTTAAGCACCTTCTCTGAGCAGCAGACACCCGTCTAGGCCCTGGGGACACAAAGGTGCTGGTGTCTCTTCCCTCCAAGGGCTCTGTTTGGAGACACACGCAGACGCGGGGGAGTGAAGGGAAGGCGGGAGAGACTTCCAGCAAGAGGCCTCCAGGGCCAGGCAACAGAGGTCACAAAGCTGTTGAGGAATTCAAAATCTGTGACCCAGAGCATCGGTGAGGATGCTGAGAAGCAGAGAGCTGGAACATTTGGTGAAAAAGTGGGTGCTTTTCAAGGCGACGGACCAAAACAAAAAAACTGAAAAATCCCTTGCACAAACCCATGAAGCACATACTTTGAATTTCCTAGGGTGCTAGGAACGTCCAGACAGAGAAGAAAGCCCCAAGGGGGCTCATTTGAGTTTATTTTCGAAGACCAAAGACTTGTTTTCCAGGTGGGGCCCATGCTGTAAACAGCAGGCAGATGTGCCTTCCCTCAGCTCACCCACCAGCTCCTCCAGCTCCAACGTCACAATGCAAATGAACCTCCAGCCCAGGGTGCCACAAAACAATTGAAGCCCAACCTCTCCTACACAAAATACTTGGATTGCGCCTTCTGAAAATTTCCACTCACTCCCGTGTATGCCAGAGTCATTGGTAGCTGGAACTAGAAAAGCAGATTGCGGGTCAGGAACGTGTCACTCCCTTGTAAAGAGCTCCTTGCTGCCAATTAAGCAACACTGCCCCTTCCCCCACAAGCAAAAGATATTGGGGTGAGGGGTGAGGGGGACAGAGAAGGGAAAGTGACCTTTCTTGTTTTTTCTTGGGCCTTGAAATGATTCTGCTTACGTTGAAACAGGACTGGCCCCAGGAGTATGCTCTGTTTGGCTTGGGGAAGAAACTTGGAAATCAGTTAAAAGCTGGAGAGACGGGAGAAAGTCAGCAATGGCTACTGGCAGGGGTTTAAAAAAAGTAACTAAATTTAGAGTAGTTAAGGGCAGGTGGCACTACTGGATGAGTTCCTTCTGCAAGTCTAAATTACATGGCAGCTAGCTCAGCCCCTCAAAGACCTTGGCAGTGAACATGGGATACTTTTCCCACAATCATGAGCCATTCTCAGGCCACACTGCTTTCCAGAGTTATTAGTCACAATCAAACATGCTTCTTCCAGGAGAGGACACATGAGCTTTCTTTATTCCTTTCTAGTATCACTGGGGTCCACACCACATCCAGGAGACAGCTAGCCATCCACCAGAATTCCCCTAGGGTGCTGTGGGTTTACATGATCCCATTGCAGGGGATGCTCCTCGCTGAGGATCTTCCTGTTGGTTATTTGCCTGTCTGAAGCTGCCACATGCTATGATTTGGCTGAAGTCCAATGAAGTGTCTCTGATGGGTGAGAGGAAGCGTGTCAAGCCAGCTACCTTAGTCTTTCAACGCGCAGTGAGGCTGCAGTGCCTGGGAATGTGCGCTCCAACTGATTAACATGGGAGCCAGGAGGCCCAAGACTTGTTTATTTTTTAAGCCAAATAAATGACAAAGTAATCTGAAGTAATGTCCAGCAAGTGAAAATAACCAAGATAATGTCCAGATAGAGAAAAAGAAAAAGCTGGTTTAATGGGCAGAGCTACACTGGGTTGTAAATGTAGAGAAATACACAAACCAAGTTGTGTCTGATTTTAACCGTATCTACTCTGTTGATTATTATCAGCAGCCCTGGTGAGGGAAGGCTGGAATTTACAGCACCTGATAGATGGGTACAGTTGGAATTTGGGTCAAAGATGTTGCTACCATTGAAATTCCTGAAATCCAGGAACAAAATAAACTCTTTTCTCCCATAATTCCTCACCAACCCCTGGGAGTGAATTTACCTCCCCCAGATTTATCACAGAAGTTAGGATCACGGTCAACATTGCATCTTTCTACTGGAAAGTGGTCTAAAACCAGAATTCCCTAATATGGGGAACAACATGAGAATCTGGAATTTGGCAAGTGGATGGTGCTTGGGCTGGTGTGCCCTTGAGAGACCAGCCCTAAATATCAGAAGGGGCCCAGCCCACGCTGCTGTGCACTCTCTCCAGAGTGGCCAGGGACCTTAGCCCATCCAGGACATTCTTGGAGGAGATTCCAATATCCTTGCATTGTATGACAATGACCTAGCACATTTCCGAGCGAGTTAGTGGCATTCCAGGCAACACCAAGGAGAATTTTAAGGAAAAAGAGGGATCAGGTGAGGTCAAGTCCAGTGCAACTGGGCTTCTCTGGAACTGGAACCACAGGTCTGCAAAAGGACTCCAAGTGTCAGATGATTAAAGGGCCCATAATAGCTTCATGCTGTTTTATGAGGCTGCAGTCAGCTTCCAAGAGAATCAATGAAAGACTGAAGGAAGCCAAGTGAGGACAAGCTCTTCTCACTGATGGAAGAAAAGTCTTCAAACACTTGTTAAAACAGAGTATGCTGTAAGGCCGAGGAGGGACTGCGGAGCTGAAGCTATGGGAAGGGAAGATCCCACTTGCCCACACAAGCGAGAGTCCAGCAGTGGGAGGAAAGAGCATCCCAAGGCTTCTCAGGCTCAGGACACAGTCATGTAAGATGGGGAAAGGCATGTGGAAGAAAGACAGTGATCTTTTATCCTGGATAGGGCAAGGAAGAAACCACCACCCAAATGCTCCAGCTTCCACCAGTTGGAGAAGGCATCGCCAGTGCCCTTCCCACACCTGACTTCCAGAAATAGTCCTGCCAGGCCCACGGGAGGCTCTTATGCTTGAACTCAAGAGTCCCACTGGGTTCATTTCTTGGAAGCAGAGACGATAGCTCTGCCCACGCTGCACGCCCCAGAGGAATGGTCTTTGGTAGTCACCACAGGAACCTGGTGACCAAGGAGAAACATGTCATCCCACCAGTGTCCCCTTCCTAGGGCAGTGCATGTCCCTCTATGGGATATCACACAGAGGCCTGGTGACCATGCTGGTACAAGGGACACTCTCCCACATCCTCGCTGCACGCCTGGGCTGCTGGGTAGTAGGAGGCATCAGGCAGAAGCAAGGTAAAGATGTGTGTCACCGAGCAGTTGGGCATAAATGTGTAAAGGTTCTAATGAGGAAGCAGGAAGGCTTCATCACCAACTTTACAAGAAACTAAAAAAATACTACGTCCTTTGGGGAAAGGAACTGGAGCTTGAGGAAGGAAGTTGGGAAGGAAGGTGAATTAACTGAAGGCAAAGGTGAATGAGGTGTCCTGGGGAGTGCCTTCCCCTAAGGCGGCACTTCCAAGGGCTCCATCCCTTGGATCCTCTGGTCACCTATGCCCACATGAGAGATACTCTGGGCATCCTACACACTCCTGAACACCACTCTCCATGCTGCACAGAGGGAGACTTTCTATGCACCAGGTACTGGGCTAGGTACTGGGAAGATTGCAAACATGGTCCTTGCTCTTCTGACTCAAGTTGGCTCATTTGAGGGTGGGGAAAGAGACGCATCAACAGTCATTACGGCATAACATAAAGGGCGCCATGAAAGAAACCCTGCTCTGTGTGGCATTCAGCTGAAACAAATTCTGCCAGTGGTTGACAGGTTTATGTACTTAACCACGAGGATGTGTAATCTCCATATAAAGGCACATTAGAAAGACTGGGAAGATCTGACTTGACAAGGAAGTCTGAGAAAAGACTCAGTGATTATTTTAAAGTTATGAGCATTATTATAACCCATAGCAATAACCACCACTTTCTATTTCTCCCATTTTGCTGAAACAGATCAGAAGAAATGACCCTAAATGGAAGGAAAAGGAGCTTAGGTTAAACGCAGGGAAGTCTTCTTGGCGATAATGTTATTAACACATTCGCGGTCGGCAAATTTTTCACTTCCCTAATACTGAGAGCGGGTAAAAATAAAAAAACTTGAAGAATGACATGAATTCACATCAGTGGTCACAGATGAGTTAAACAGTGAAAAAGACCCCACGGGATCTGGGAGTGTCTCTCCCTTGGGAGGGCTCTGTGGAAAGAAGACTGGACATCTGTGGTCACTGTTGCTTTCTGGGGACCTGGTCTAGCTTTGAAGGATGTGAGCCTTAGAAGCAGAATTGAGGGTTGGAAGGAACAGACCCCAGAAACAGGCCCCCACTTGATCTCCTATGGAATCAGTTCATTGGAGAGTCCATTTAAAGCTACATGCCCACATTCACACATAGGAAAAGGCACTTCCTTCCTGAAAGAGACTTAAACTCATCCTGCAGGCTAGCAAACAAACCAATGCCTTTTCTTCATTGTAGGCAAGTCACTTGGAAGAGGGGCCTTTGGAAAAGTGGTTCAAGCATCTGCATTTGGCATTAAGAAATCACCCACGTGCCGGACCGTGGCTGTGAAAATGCTGAAAGGTATGTATGCTGAGGTCTGGCCTTCACACCCTCACCTCTGTGCATTTCCTAAATGCTGGTGCAAGGTAAACACAGCCTAGGAGCAGATGCAAGCTACTTCTGCTCTGGCCAAATAACTTTCTTCCACTGCTGGAAGCCTCTTTTTTCCAGGAGTTTTAGATCAGGGCAACACAGGCTCAGAATAAACCTTGTAAATGGAACAATCCAGCACTGTCCATGGGAAAACAACCTCTGTCACCTCAAAGGTCTTTCTCCTCTCACATCTCATACTCTAGGCTGCCAGGGAGTCCATTGTAACCACAATTCATTGTAACCACAGGTTCAAATTTTGGTGTGATCCACAGTGATGCTGTAATGAAAACTTATTTGTACTTCCAAAATCCCAAGGCTTAGTCTGGACTTGACCTAACCGTGAATTGAAACCATAAAGCTAGAACAACTCAGTTAACCAGAACTCTACACAATTTTATACTGTCAACCATAAAACATTTCCTCTTTAAAACTTTAAAAAACGGAATTACCTTCCTTGTGTTGCAAGATACTACTACCCTGTGAGGCACTGGGAGGGAGAGCCAGATGACACAGTGATTTACGGTCGCCACTATAAGACAAACTGAAAATGAAATCATGCAAACCAAATGCCTCAAAGACTCACATCCTCTTTAAAGTGGAGAAAATACTTTATTTCCTCATTCGTGATGTAATTTCCATGTTCCTTCAACTTGTTATAAGGTTCTAAAACCAAAGAGAGACAGGACTGAAAACTCAAAAGGCAGTTGTCTGTTCCCCAAAGTCTCTATGCTATTGCGTAGATGGTGAGGCTGAGAAGCTGTGTCCAACAACGCAGGCTCCGGGGAGAGGGCTGTCTGCTAGGGAGACTTCAAAGCTCTTCATCCTCCAGCTTGGACTCCATTATTTCAAAAGCCCCACGTAAAGATATCTTCCACCTAAAAGTCTGTCCACTTTAAGATAACACTGATGAGACGTTGCAGAGAAACTGCCAGTTCCACCCTGACAGTAACCTGGGAAGGAGCTTTGCCTTCTCAAGTCAGATCTCTTGTTGGGGTGGATTATCCGCTGATGGTAAGCCTTTCTGTGAGCATACCTGCATGCCAGTGCCCTGTCCCCAGCCCCCCGATTCTGAAGAAAAGAGGCATCAACAATCTTCTATGTGAGAAAGGACCACATAGAAGTCTTAGAGTGGCTGCTTCACTATTAGGCCAAGCCCCAGGAAACTGCAGTTCGTGTTTTCTCCCAGCAGTTTGTGAGGTAGATCTTTTCCCCACAGTCCGCAGATAAGGGAACATGGCCCAGAAGGTTAAATCACCTCTGCAAGGCCACACAGCTGCTCAGTGCAGAAGGCTTGAGTGCAAAACCCTTACAGCCCTGAGTGCTCTTTCCCGCACACCAGAGTGCCATGGAGGAGGGAGGGGCTGCTGAGACTTGGCCTCCTGAGCTGGCCCATTGCTCCAAAATCCTGAAAATAACCCTGCCTGCTTTAGGGAGGCAATCTAGTATCCAACCTAGAGCCAAGTCGAAGCTAAACCTGGGAGCATCTCATTTCTCAGCTAGTCCCATTTCCCTGCTTACCACCACCCGCCATCTCCAGGAGAGGCAAGTCTGAGGTCCACGATAGTCTGATGGGTCCATCAACACCTGTGGCCCCGCCCTTAAACAGAATCTGTGCCAGGGCCGGGGTTTTTCTCTGCGTCAAAGAAGCAGAAATGCTTGGACAGACAGACTGATGAGTTTGAAGGAAGATTATAAACTTGAGGTTTATTTTAAAGGCCAAGAGAATCTCTTCTATGAAATACAGAAATTGTGTGTGTAATATCTTACTAAACATATATCTTCTTTTTGTGTAGCCATCATAGATTGGAAAATACTGGCAAATCACCCACTCTGTAAACTTCCTAAAAAGCCATCTTCAACTTTTTTCCTTAGATTGGTTGGCCATCTGTTTCTGGGAAAAACAGAATGTCAAACAGAACTCTTTCAAAGTGTCCTTGAGCAAAAACCTTAACCTTTTTAGACCTTGCATCCATGTCTGAAATGAGAAGAGTAATTGTGTTGATTTATCCAAAAATATTTGTTAAGCATCTACTGTGAGCCAACCTCAACCCCAAAGGGAGGCTTCTGGAATTTATCTGGCTATTATTAAAAAATGATTTGTGCTTATGAAATACAATGTCGGTATCCACCACGATGCAAATGCACATACCTCTGACCCATTTCCAGGAATCTGTCCTCCAGAAACACTGGAAACACTTGCAGTGTGTGCACAGAGATTACACACTCGCTTTATATGTAGTAGCAAAAAAACTGCAGATACTCTGAAAGTCAGGAATACCATTAATCAAGGTAAAAAGAACAGAAAGTCTCCAATATATTGAAAGGCGGGAAAGCAAGTTTTAAAAATATTTGTGTTGTGTGTTGTGTGTGCGTGTGTTGTGTGTGTGTGTGTGTGTGTGTGTGTGTGTGTGTGTGTGTGTGTGTGAACTCTCAAAAAAATGACCTTTGGCCGGGCTCGGTGGCTGAGCCTGTAATCCCAGCACTTCGGGAGGCCAAGGCAAGTAGATTGCCCGAGCCTGCAGGTTTGAGACCCACCTGGGCAACTTGGCGAGACCCTGTCTCTACAATAAATAAAAAATTAGCCGGGCGTGGTAGCACGTGCCTGTAGTTCTGGCTACATGGAATGCTGAGGCGGAAGGATCACCGGAGCCCAGCAGGTTGAGGCTGCGGTGACCGGGAGTGTGCCACTGCACTCCAGTCTGGGCGACAGAGTGAGACTCCAACTCAAAAAGAAAAAAATGACCTCTGATTGGGCATATGTATTTATAAAGGCATAGAAAGAGGGTTGACTCGCCAACTAATAACAGTGGCCACTTCTGGGAAGGTAAGCAATCGGAGTGGCTGTCACTTTGTCTTCTAAATCCTTTTACTCCATTATCTTTTTACTCTAACTTGCGTTGTTGGAATATTTTACAGCAAGGTGGTTTGAGTTTTGTTTTCAAAAGTAATCTTATATGTCTCAGACACTGGCCAGTAGGAACACACTCAGTTCAGGCTTTAGGCCTTGCCGATTCTTGGACTGACGCAGCTTACCTCTGAGAGCGAGGTTGAAGTTGGATGCTGCAGCTCCTCACAAGCCGAGATAACCCTGTGAACTCCGGAGGGAAGGGTTACAGGGAGAAAATAACACAACGCCAAGATGTTTACAGAAGTGGCCACTCTGCCCCGACAGGCCCTTGTGCTCCTCTGTGACTCTCGGGGTGTGGGGGAAGGTGAGAGGCAGAGGGGCGGTGTGGATGCACCCCTTCCCAGAGGGGCCCTGCTGCACCTGGCTCTGCCCAAAGGGAAGGCTTCGGGAGGCCCTTGCACGAGATGCCCAGTTCTGAGTCAGGCATTGCTGAACAGGACCGGTCCACTGAGAGGAAATGTCCAGTGACTAACCCCACCGCCGTGCTGGGCCTTACTGTAATCAAAAGGATGTTGGCTCAGGCGGGTGGGAGTAATGAAAACAGTCTGGAGACTTGGCCTTTCTGCAGAATGTGGGGAAGTCAGTGAAGCAACCGGCTGAGCACTGACAATCAAGGAGGGCAGGAATGCCGCCTCCGGCGGAAGGAGCCCCATTGTCCTGTCGCCCTGACTCTTCCTTGCTTCTCACAGAGGGGGCCACGGCCAGTGAGTACAAAGCTCTGATGACTGAGCTCAAGATCCTGACCCACATTGGCCACCATCTGAACGTGGTTAACCTGCTGGGAGCCTGCACCAAGCAAGGAGGTAACGGGGAAGGGAAGGGCCCGTTCCATCTCCCTGTGCACTCGTGAAGAGAAGGTTCTCCACCGACAGTGCCTTCTCCCCACCTCCAGGAAGACAGCCTCTCTCCGGGGAGGAGTGTGGCCACTTATGGAAGGGTGCTCCCACCCTACAAGTGCCTTCCCTGCACAACCAGTTTAAAGATTCTGGCTGAGCATGGTGGCTCACACCTGTAATCCCAGCACATTGAGAGGCCAAGGCGGGAGAACTGCTTGAGCCCAGGAGTTCAAGACCAGCCTTGGCAACACAGTGAGACCCCTGTCTCTA
>NW_007249890.1:423450-425362 GCF_000164805.1 Carlito syrichta | reverse complement strand
AGGCTGTGGTAAGCCATGACTGTGCCACTGCACTCCAGCCTGGGCAACAGAGTGAGACCCCAACTTAAAAAAAAAAACAAAACATATAGATAGATAGATAGATAGATAGATATTGTTGCTGTTGTTGTTGTTCTAGAAGAGGATCATTTTTATTTTTATTTGTTTCTGAGTTGGAGTCTCACTCTGTCGCCCAGACTGGAGTGCAGTGGCCGCTCCCGGCTACCGCAGCCTCGACTGCTGGGCTCCGGCGATCCTTCCACCTCAGCCTTCCAAGTATCCGCAATTTCAGGCACGTGCTACCACGCCCGGCTGATTGAGGATCCTTTTTAGAACACCTTCCACAGGCTCAAGGGCAAGTTGTGTGACCAGTGCTAAGGCATGGGCACAGAAGGCTGAGGCATCACCTCAAGGAATGAGTGAGTCACTCCTGCTAGGCTCCCAGGAGGAGATAATGTGGGAGACGACCAGAAGGATCCTTTATATCCACCACGCAGACAGGTCTTACCCACAAGAGCAGGGACTGAGCTGTGCCTTTTTTTTTTTTTTTTTTGAGTCGTAGTGTTACTCTATCCCCCAGGCTCACGACCACCGCAGCCTCGCCCTGCTGGGCTCTGGCGCTCCTTTGGACTCAGTCTTCCGAGGAGCTGGAACCACAAGCGCGCACAATGCCCGGTTTTTTTGATTGACTGTAGAGATGAGATCCCGCCAAGTTGCCCAGGCCGGTCTCGAACCCCTGGACTCAGGCAATCCTCTCGCTTCGGCCTCCCCAAGTGCTGGGATGACAGGCGTGAGCCACCCACCGCGCCCGGCCTCGAGCTGTGCCTTCTGATCAGGGCTCCAGCATGTTCTTCCAGAACTTTCTTTCCTCCTCTATGGCAAGGGGAGATGTGCCATGGTTGGTTGAGTCTGAAAGGAGCTGTGCCTAGAAATGTTTTCCAAGTTCCCAGCAAAGGGGGCGGGGACGGAAGGCCGTGGGGGAAGGCCTACCTGCCGGGGGCTGGGGAGGCTGGGGGTCCCGCCTCGCCAAGGCCCCGCCATAAGCTCCTCCAGTCCTGTCGTTTCGACCTCGCGCTCCCTTCCGCCTCCGCAAGACTGAGCAAGGCGCACGAGACAACGTGCCTGGAAGCAACTTCCGCTTCTGGAACCCTGGAGGAGAGGAGGCGCCGCCAGGATTGCCCAAACGTCCCCATAGCAACAGAAGACCGCGGGGTCCAGCTGGCCAGGAATGACTAGACGGCTCCCGGCATGCTTCCGGGGCGGCGGGCGGAGCAGCTCCGGGTCACTCCCGTTTGACCCGGAAGTGGTCCTTGCGCCATGGGTCCGCGCCCTTCCGGGACCTGCGGTGGGAGCGCAGGACCTGGGAAAAAAAGCCTTCCGGGCGCATCCTGGGACCCTCAGTAACACTGGCCTCCTTCCAATCTTTTGCTTTAGGCCTGGGGTCAGGGTGGGCAAAACAGGCCCGCCTGTGGGCTTAGAGTGGTCGGACCTTTTGAGATTGTTGGGAGAAAAAAATAGAGTCATCATGTTGCATGACATAAAATTCAAAGGTTTGCGTTGCTAGAGCTTTATCGCAGCATGGTCATACTCGTTCGGTTGTGTCATCTGTGGCTCTTTGCAGGCTGCAAGGCAGGCTTGAGGAGTCGTGGGTTGCCCTGCAAAGCCTAAAATATTTACTTTCTGGGTCCTTACCAAAAAAATAGCTTGCCAACCCTGCTTCAGGTTTTTCTCGCAAGCCCCAAGGCAAGCCAGTCACCGCCAGGCAGCCTGTTCTCTGCCCTGGGAGGAGGAAGGGACTGGTGTGACAGTGACCTGCAGCCCCTCCACTCTCCAGGGTCTGGCTAAGAGCAAGAGCAGGGCTGGCTTTTGCCTCGCTCCCCCTCAAAGTGATTCCTCTCCTCCTCCTCCTCCTCTG